>NC_045544.1:61612465-61699965 GCF_009769535.1 Thamnophis elegans
CTCTGTGGATGTGTGTTGGAAAAAAATGTACTAAGCCTACATGCATCTACATATAATAGTGTTTAGTTTGGAAGCACCTCCAGCAATTGAGAGAAAGGGAAAGCTACACAAGAATGACTTAGAGGATAATGTGTGTTATGGAATCATTCTGATAAATCAGGACATAATAATGGTTGTAGGTGTAGAGATATCTTGAAAGAATATCCACAAACTGTCTTCAAAATTCCAGATGTGATCACCAATCTCAAAACATTAGCGTTTCCTACTTCTGACTAATAAAATGTGAAAGGAAGATGTATAATACATAAACATAAAGCAATTAAACCAAGTGCATCAATTTTCAACATAGCAGTTTAAAAAGAAAAAGAAAGAAATCCAGGGCTCTAAATGTTTGCCAAAGGAAATGTCCTATTTGAAAAGATAGAAAATAGTTTTATGGTTGATGGTAGTACTCTAGAGTTAACAAGTTTGTATGTCTGTCTGTTTTATTCAGTTTGATGTTTGACCCTGTGTGATTTTTCAGAGGTCAAACAAACAGAAAAAATGAGTTTAGATTCCAGAATCATGAAGAATGCCTGAAGAGTTATGTAGTTTTTCTGTTATACACTTTATTTTGTCTAATGTATTCCCAACAGGTGACTGGTATCTGGATGGCGTGCAAGGTATGAAATTTGTCATCAAAGACCCCAAAAAGCATTGAAGGAATAAACATATTTATCTTGCCATGGTTTTTTCTCTCCATTTGGTACTTACCTTGAATAACTTGTTTGTATTGCATGGCACACTGGACACATGAATATTGGAAATAAAAGATAACCTTGTGTGGTCTGTTAATTGATGCACATTTATTCTTTCATTTGTTTTGCTAGCTTGAGGCACTGAACAAAAAGCAGAAAAAAGAATGAAAGCCAGAGGCAGCTTGTCAAACTGTTAAGAAACTGAGTCCTGAACCTTGAGACTAGATGTTGTTGCTCTGAATTGTAATTTAAACTCACTTGGTGCACAGTGAACTAACATATCTAGATATTATTGAAGGCTTATTCATGGCATCTCACTAAGTGGTGGGATTCAGCCAGTTCGCACCACTTTGGGAGAACTGGTTGTTACCTTTCTGAGTAGTTTGGTGAACTGGTTGTTAGAAAAAAAATATTAGGGAAGAGACCTGATTGTTAAATTATTTGAATCCCACCAATGATCGCACTTATATAAAGATGCACACAGGTGCACATAAAAACACCCAAACATTTTTCTGGTGGATGGTGTTGGAAAGTAGCCCAAAATCTGCTGATTTGCAAACATGCTCTAAGTGTTAAAATGCTCTGAAATCTATCTGGCTTCTAAGTACAAATTGAGCTCCACCACATTTAATTGTAGACATTGGGTACATGGCACCTAGAACATAGAATAATAGAGTTGGGAGGGACCTCTGAGATTTTCTTGTCCAATCCCCTGCTTGAGCAGGAAACCCTATACCATTTCAGATAAATGGTTGTCCAGTCTATTTTTGAAAGTCTCCAGTGATGGAGCAGCCACAATTTCTGAAGACAAGCTTCCATTGGTTGATTGTTCTCACCATTAGGAAATTTCTCCCTAGTTCTAGGTTGCTTCTCTCCTTGGTTAGTTTCTGACAATGCAAATGAAGTAGCAATTTATCCCTGCTGCTGCATGCCCAGTCTGTCTCCCTGAAAAACATCTGAGAGTTAAGAAAAAGTAACCAAAAATAAGTCAACACCAAGATTACGGCACAATGAACAAATGAGTTTGGAATCTTTTCTTTGCTGCAGGAGACTTTGGTATTCCAAGTCCAGAAAGAGGAATAGGAAACTTTCGAGACAATATACTTCCCTCTAGCTGTACTGCAAATGATAAGAGATTTTGGAAGTACAGGAACAACAACCTCTGCAAAGTCACAGATTTTTCCATCTGTCTTTTCAAGTGAACAGTCACAATTTTCCATAGGAATAGCCATGGGAAGGATCCAATGAACAATACAACCAAACAATGATAGAGAGGATTCATTAGTAGTCTTAAGCCATTAACCTACTCTTTGTTTGTACTTTGTAGGTACCTTCATTTCTGGTAACACTACTTGTAACACCATCTTATTGCTCAATTTTAAAAAAAGAAATAATAAATTGAAAAGAAAACAGATGCTCCGATTCCTCTCAATTATTATTTATTAACTCCTGGTCATTCTCCGCTATTTTTTCCTACCTGAAATCTTGCCTTTGTCTCCCCCACCCCTTATTAAGTAGAGAATACATAATCAGGCCCTTACGCTTATTACCAACCACCATGGATGTTTTCAATAGCATTGCACCCCAAAATCATTATCAGGCTTTCAAAAAGGGCACTTATGTGGGATCATGCAGAGCTACATAAGCCATTTTCTTAAACAAGAGCATATAAAATTGTGTCCTTTTATTAGAGGGAATGTATGAAAATCTTATAATGAGGTTCACTGGTTGATGGCAAGTAGATTATAGTGAACAGGAGACATAAACAGTCTTATAAAGACAAATAACGCCAGATGGTTCATTTTGCTAGGAACAGCATCTAAGCGGATGAAGAAATAAGAAAATTGGTACAATTTTGCTTTTCAGTTATTGGGGTCAAGAGGCACATAAAGAAATTTTAGACTTTACCTCCCAGGTATTTTCAAGTACAGCTATTTACATTGCAGTTGCTATTTGCTCCTATCATCTGCCAAGGAAGCCTATCCACAAACTGATTCAATCAGCAGCACCCAGTGAATATGCTAAATTAATTAATTAGAGTAGATTTGGAACAGACCTTTGAGGTCCTCTATTCCAATCCCCTGCTCAAGCAGGAGACCTTATACCATTTCAGACACGTAGCTCTCCAGTCTCTTCTTAAAAACCTCCAGGATTTTTAAGCATCCACAACTTCTGAAGGCAAGCTGTTCCACTGGTCAATTGTTTTCACTATTAGGAAGTTTATCCTTAATTCCAGGTTGCTTCTCTTCTTAATTAGTTTCCATCCATTGGTTCTTGTCTTCTGATACTTTGAAAAATGTGGAATTCTGAGAGTTGGTATCCCGACTCCTCTGTATTGGATACATCATTCCCATTTACTACATTGTTTTCCTCATGTTTCCTTCATGTTGCAAAATTCAGGAGGAAACACTTTCTATCTCTATTCTGCTGCCTTACATACAAAAAACATTAGGGCTGTAGTAGCCAAAGAAGAATAGTTTGCCATAGAGAATTAAAAGGCATTGGATTAGAAATCAGGAGACTACAAGTTCTATCCATCTTAGATAGATAGAAGGGTCAGCATTCCAAAGAGCATCCAAAATTAAATCAGAGTTCAAGGCAAAGTATTGCTCAAAGTTCTAATTTATTAAGAGATAAATAAGACCATGTGGCACATCTGGGGAAACCCAAATCTGAGCTTCTTGGTTTTTCCCCACCCAGTTAAAAGTTCATGATCTTGCCCCCACACCCACAAATCCATCACATGGTCCAATATCTTCCACTGTCATGCTGGCAGTTTCACCCATCCAGTTCCGGTCAGGTGCAGAGGTGTAGAGACAAAGGATGACCTTGGATTCTAGAAAGGAATTTTATTTTGGCTACATAGCATTTTACTCCATACAATCCCCCCTCCCAATTCCCCACAATAGAGACAGCACAGTAGAATAATAGAAAGTGTTGCAGGCCAAAGATCCAAAAAGGAATATGGCTGCAGGCCTGACAAGAAGATAGATAGAATTCTTTATTGGTATGATTTGACACACAAGGAATTTGTCTTTGGTACATATGCTTTCAGTGTACATAAAAAGACAAGATACATTTTTCAAGAATCATAAGGTATAACACTTAATGATAGTCATAGGATACAAATAAGCAATCAGGAAACAATCAATATCACTATAAATTGTAAGGATACAAGCAACAAAGTCACAGTCCTGCAGTCATAAGCGGGAGGAGATGGGTGATAGGAACACTGATAAAACTAATAATAATTGTAATGCAGCCTTAGTGAATAGTTTGATAGTGGTAAGGTAATTATTTGTTTAGCAGAGTAGTGGCATTTGGGAAAAAAACATTCTTGTGTCTAGTTGTTCTGGTGTGCAGTGCTCTATAGCATTGTTTTGAGGGTAAGAGTTGAAACAATTTATGTCCAGGATGCGAGGGGTCTGTAAATATTTTCACAGCCCTCTTTTTGACTTGTGCAGCATGCAGTAGACACAAAGCAAACTGGGCCAATCACTTTCTCTCAGCTCTAGGAAGTAGGCAAGGACAAATGTTGCCAAGAAAACCACAGGGACTAGTCCAGGAAATTTCAACGAGTCAACACTGACTTGAAGGCACCAACAAACAAGGCAAAATGACAAAAGGCTTCACATACTCCACAAATCTAGGAGAATTATCCATTGTAGCTCTGGAATTTTCTGTTGATAGAGTATTGCCTCTTGATAAAAGATTCCATGATTTCTTTGTAATGTGAAAAAGTTTAACACATACCTGAAAACAAATACACTTCTCTGGACAATTTTAGAGAGAAAAGGAAATGGCCTTGAAGGACAGGAAGAAGAGTTATTACCAAAGTAGAGGCAATACCAAGAAAGTAATTTGAGACAATGTCTCAAGCAAGCCCCTCCCTAATTCACAAGAAGACAAAGTGTGAAGGGGAAACAAATTTATGTTTGCAAGAGTCTGTGACTATAAATGTAGTCCTGACCTATATAGCATTGATCTCTCGTTCTGATTTACTGTGCTGACAACTACATCATACATCTGCCGAAGCACAACATATTATAGTATGTTCTATATCCCTATCTATAGGGTACATGCAAAGTGAACTCACAAAAAGTATCCCTAGGGAAGAGCATATAGATCTCCAACTGAAAATAAACAAAATGAAAATTACAGTTTAGGAAATGAAGATAAAGAACTAGATCTCATTGTTCGTCAATTCATATTGACAAGATTTTGGATACAGGAAACAAAGGGACTTTCCAGTGACTCTGTTACTGTTGTCATAAGAAAGAAATTCATTTGTTTTGCATTAAGTAATAGCAAGCAAGTGGGGTGTGGGTGTATGTGTCTGTGTGTACACAGCTTCAATATATATTTCAATATATATCTGGGGTCGTATCATAGGATAGCGAATGGGAATGTCAGAATACATACACTGTATGCCCCCAGTTTGAATATATAACTCAAAATCGTAAAATGTGTCTATTAATAAAGATTTGACAACAGGTCTAAAAATAGCTGATCCATTGTAGATTCTGAAAACAAAAAATAAAAATGCTTTAAATAATTAAGTAAGGTTGCAATCCAGTAGTATTTAAGAAAAGGTTCCCAGGGATATTCAACAAGGTGAGTCTGTTACAGATAATCCTTGACTTATTACCAGTCTGATTTAGAGACCATTCATAGCTACAATGGATCTCCCGAGGGCTACCAATGACCTGTTTCTGAAGTTTCAATAGCCACCCTCCCCATGGTCACATGGCTGCATGTTGGGCACTTGGCAACTGAACTGCTTTTACAGCCAATTTACATAATCCCATTTTACAATGGGTTTGCTTTACAACCACATTGTTTGCTGAATGATGGTTACATTCACTTGACAACCACAAAAAATGTTACCAAGTGTGGTCAGCCACATAGGCAGCACACTTTATGACCGTAATAACTTCAGACTATAATGCTCAGGCTTTGTTGTGATCACAACGTGAGGACTACCTTTAATATAAAAAGGCAAAGGTTCCCTTTGCACATATGTGCTAGTTGTTCCTGACTCTAGGGGGTGGTGCTTAACTCCGTTTCAAAGCCGAAGAGCCAAAGTTGTTCTCCATGGTCATGTGGCCTGCATGAATAAATGCCGAAGGTGCATGGAATGCTGTTATCTTCCCGTGGTTCCTATTTTTCTACTTGCATTTTTACATGCTTTCAAACTGCTAGGTTGGCAGAAGCTGGGACAAGTAATGGGAGCTCAATCCATTACGCCACTCTAGGAATTCGAACTGCAGACCTTTCTGATCAACAAGCTCAGCATCTTAGCCACTGAGCCACCACGTTCCACACACATAATATAGATTAGGAAAAAAAAGTCTCCCTTTAGGGATTGAGAGATGACCTGGATCGTTGTCCACACTCCTTTCACTTGTCCTTACTCCTTTCAACCTCTTATCAAGGATGGCTATATGGAGGTTTATCCATGGACCATAATAGGAAGCCTTGGAGCTTTGAGAAGGATAGTTCTCATAGTTCTCTCACACCAGGAATAAAAGGAAGGGGGAAATAGAGCTTTTCAATATTGCATTTTTAAAATAATTTGTGCCTTTAAAAAACCCACTGATGTAATTTGGCATTGGATTCTGCATTGCTGAAGATAAAACACTCTGGCTTGGCTGTTAGTCTTTTGGGTCACTGGTTGATAACAACAACAACAGTAATCTTTTTTTTTTCAAAATAAGGATCCTATATAATTAGGTTCCTTTGAGCATTCCTTGAATACAGGTGACTTCAAGAAGATTTCTTGAATCAGTATCAAAGTGGCCTGCTTCTGATATTGACTAATGATTGACCCCAGAGGTTTCTAAGATCAGTCAAGCATATTCACACACACAACTCACACAAACATACATATATATTTGATTAAAACCAGCCTTCCTGCAATTCCTTGGAAAGTTAGTGCTTGTTGCAACAATGTGAAAAATCCAGTTCTCTACAGAGTCATTTGCAAGTGTTAAATCCACATTAAAAAATAAGCTATTAAAAATGAAAAGTGTTCTGGAGGTACAAATTTCTTGGCCTGAGAATTATCTCATGAGATCAATGTATATGGAGATAGCAATAACAAAAGCACTTAGACTTATACTGCTTCACAACCTTCTCTAAGCGATTTACAGAGTCAGTATATTTCCCCAAACAATCTGAGTCCTCATTTTACTGACCCTGGAAGTGTGGAAAGCTGAGTCAACCTTCAACCAGACAGAATCAAACTCCTGGAGTGGGCAGTGAGTTAACCACTGTGCCACCATGGCTCTGATATTCTACTCCAGAGCTGTCAAACTCACAGCCCAGGGGCTAGATGCGTCACATGCTGGCCACACCCATGCAAATGGAGGAAAAGTTGCAATACATCACTTGATGCTGCTATGACAATGTGAGTTGACACTCTGTTACATTCAGTTGCTGTAATCACCAGACATGGCTCCTCCTCCTTCTGTGCCATAATCATTGCAGACTATTTCTTATGAGGGCAAGAAAGAAAAATAAATACTGCTGCTCCTCTCTCCTCATAGAGGGTTTTGTGAGCAGTGGTTTTATGAAGAGAAGCAACAGGATTGTGGTTCTCTGAAGGGTTGTCATTGGAGACATCTTGGCAATCAGTCGAAGCTGACCAATATTCGAAACATTGCAAATTAAAGAACTGGGGCCTGAGCTATTCTGTTTTCCTTCTCTCTTGCCATATTCCTTTCCTTTTTGTCGCAACTTTTGAATATGTAAACTATGCCCTTAAGAAAGCAGGGGAAATCTTTGTTTTCTTATTCCACCTGAAATTCTAGAAGTCTAGAAGCTAGTACTTTAAATCAATAAATTTTCTGATCCACATGGATCACTTTTATTTCCAAGGTGACTGCTATCTACAGATGAGCATGTTTATACACCTTCACAGCCCTATTGGCTTGGTCCTCCACAACAGACACAGTTTCTCATCTTTCTCTTTGGGAAAATTAGTTGCCAATCCCTGCTCTAGGGTGTATCATTCTGTTCCACCTGCAATCAAACCAAGTGGTTTAAAAAAAATTCAAAAAAATGACCCTTATCTATACCTTTGCATTGTATTCTTAGTGTGGGAAATCTGTCTGAAAGGAACAATAGAATTCATGATGCAAAGTCGAGAATGATTGGCATTGCTATTAAAGTTAAGAGCCTGAAACCAAAGAGTCTAAAATAAGCTTCTGTGGCAGCCTGAGACCACCCTGCCATTGGAACTCATTCCTATAGGGTAGGGATCAGCAACCTGAGGCTCTGGAGCTGCATGTGGCTCTTTCATCCCTCTGCTGCAGCTCCCTGTCACCGGTTGGCTCCACAATTGATAGGGCTTTCAGTTAGGACAGGTAGGGGAAAAAGGACGCTGTGCTAGGAGGAGACTTTATGGCAGAGGAATTGGACTTTAAATTGGCAGAGGACAAAAGGATGCTATGGTAGGAGGTGACTCTATGGTGGGGGAACCAGACTTCCGGTCAGCTCTAGAATTGAATGTGGGGCTTTCAGTTAGGACCTTTGCAGCTCTTTGAATGTTGAAGGTTGCTAACACCTGGTATAGGGGATGTAACCCTTCTCCCACAGACAGCAGGATGAAAAAAGAGAGAGGGGGGGAGAGGGAGGGAGGGAGAGAGAGAAAGAGGGAGAGAGAAATATTTTTTTCAGTCATTGACTTAGATAAGTAGGCAGGGGCCATCTCGGTTGGACAGACAATAAAAATGTCTTCCTTGTTTTCAGGGCAGACTTTTGTTTTCCTGTGATATAGAAGACAAAGACAACCCCATTTTCTGGCTAGAAACATTATTCTGATGGAGGTCAACAGATGCCTCCAGGGGTTGCTGCCAGGTTGCTTTTAGCAGCTGTACTGGCTTGTCTCTAGAACAGATGTTGTCTTTGCTGCCCCAAGACAAACTTGAAGCTTATGGTCTGTGAATACTCACTGGTGCTGCCTTGCCCATATATTTGTTTTTTTAGGAACCCAATCGACATGCTTAACTTACGCAGAAGATAAGCAAACAGCCCACTGTGGGAGCTTGTGAGGCTGAAGCTCAAGACATTAAAGGAGATTGGATCATTCTTCTATGACTCCCGACTCCCCCATTCTTCTGATGTCCTCATGCAGGGAGAGGTCTCTTTATACAGCTGCTGTCTCCAGAGAATTAAATTGGAAGTGTAGCTCTGTTACTTAGCAAGGCAGACAGTCCCTAAGATTTAAAGGCAGAGATTGCTGATGTCAAAGAAAGGGCAGTCTCCACTTGATTTTCAAAAGCTTAGACTGGGGCAGTGTTGCTTTTTACCCCCGAGATCTATTGCAAAAGATCTTTTAATTCATGGAAATGAATTTTATGACAAGTCGGTCTGCATTGTTAGGTGCATCATTTTTGAACCCTTGGTCTTCCATTTCCTTCAGGAATAAATTTTCCACTGACACAGCTTAGGTAATTAGAAAGCTTTTTTCCCTGAGTGTGGTATTAGGGGCTCTCTCTCTTTCATTCTCTCTCATCTCTGCCTACCAGATTTAATGTATTTCCAGGTCAGTTCCCAAATAGCTTCAGCTCTTTCTACTCCACTTCTTTGAGAAATTCAGCAAATACCCACAGAGTCATCTTGCTCACGCTGTGTTTATAACTTCCTCAGTCCCTCACTTTTTGCCAAGTTGTGTATGCAAGACAAATCGAGAGTTAAGGCTTTGCATCGAAGCTCAGATCCCATCTCAAATATCTCAGGACCTTCGGAAATTCTGGATTAGTTCACACATTTGGGAATCATCGTATTAGATTTAGCTTTGCTTCATGGGCTTTTTGTTGTTATCTTAATCCCTGTGCAGAGTCATCATGGTGAAAAAGACATTTTGCGACACATCAAATCTATGGGAATGGCTGAGTGGTTATTCCTTTACACTATTAATAACTCTGTGTTTACAAGTATGAGAGCCAGTTGGTGTCCACCTTCAGATGCTGTTACTGACGTTAGGAGATACAGGTTGAGCTAAACAGGATCTCTGGATTATTTTCTCCTTGCCTCCACTTTGTTTTTAAACCAATTTACGCAAGGATTATTATGGGAAATTAGATGGCAAAGAGCTGAAGAAGCTTCTTGGATGAGAAGCTAAATGTCTTCAAAGAGAAACCAGAAAGTCCTGTTGCCTCTTTAAAAAGCACCTTTGGGACACCATGATCTGGATGACTGAGAATCTCCATAGATATGCTTTGTCATTGTCCCTTGAGCTTCCGGAGATGAGGCAAGATATTTTTTATCAACTTCAGAAGCCTGCATTAGTTAAAATCACAGCATAGACTTGATTGAATACAGATTGCACCTTGTAATAAAATAGTGGATAAGGTTTTAAATGCCATCTGCTCACTTTTCGGTAAAATACAAGATGTTCTTTGTTTATTCGTTAATTATTTTAGTTTAAGCCTGGCTTTTCATCTTTAGGATGTTTAAGGCAGCCAGCAGGTCCATAACACACACATGCGCGCGTGCGCACACACACACACACACACACACACACACACACACACACACACACAAAGGTAGGTGAATCAATCTTGTGTTGGCTTCAATGGGAGCCTGCCCAGATTTGTTTCTGGTTCTGGAGCATGAATTGGGAAAAATAGATCTCTGCCTTCCCATTATTTACCTTAGGTAAAGCTCCAAACAATAATTAATGGCATCTATAACTTTCTTGTTTGAATGTAAACCAGGACAATGTTTGGGTATTATGAAAGAATAAGCTCATACACCAAAATATTTAAAATCAGGGCAAGGATTTCAAATTCATTTTTTTTAACTGAGCAACCATTTACTGAAACCACTTCTACAGCATTCTCAACCTCCTAATAATACCGTAATGGTGCAATTTGACTCTCAACCCCTCCATTCTTGATCCCTCTGGAGATATTCCTTAAATTTAAATATTTCTAGATGTAGAGCCAAAATGACAGGGTTTGGAGATGAGTAAGAGATGCTTATGTCATAAGCAGAATATAGATCCAAACAGCTATATTATCAGGTTTAACAAAATAAATTCATGAATAATCTATGAACATATAAAACTGTTATATGCAGCGTCCTACTCTTTGTTTGCTTTGGAAAAACCTACAAAAATTGTAAAGCCTATTTTGTCTCCCTACTTTTTTGAAGTTTACCTACCTGGGAAGGTAAACAAATAAAACCCTTGTTGTTTGGTCCATCTAGTAAACTGATGAGCCTCCTTTCTTGTTTTCAGTTATCTTTTTCAATTCAGTGTCCATTGCAACACAACATGTAAGCAAATCAAAACAGTTCAGGACACTTTTCTTACCCTAGTAATTTAAAGAAAAGAGGCAAATAATGAAGACCAGAGAACAATCCCAGCTGGACCTCTACATCATATGCTAGCTTTTGCTAGCAATTGATTTTAAAGCAACTTCTGCCTACTGGGCTCTACTTCAGATTCTACATGCTGGATTTGTTAGATGGGTTTCTCTTTTGGGAAACCAGGGAGAGATTTAGCCAGTTGGCAGTCCCAGAATCTTTCAACATCAACCATGGTTGACTCTTCTGTAAAGAATGTTTCTTCTTTCCCTTTGGGATTTCCCTACTCTTACCACTAACTCTTTTATTTTAAGAGTCTGCATGACATTTTTTCTGCACTTCAGTTTATCAGTATTCTTCTGTTGTCTCTTCTCAACCTTTCTCTTGATTTCAAATATGATAGCTTCCTAACCTCACTCTGCCTCTTTTATGTCTACCTGTTTAGTAATGGTATTTCTGGAAGGCAGCCTGAACTCAAGCACAGCACATGCTGAAAAAGGATTGGTTGCACGTACCACACTCAGTTACCAGCATCCCGCAACCTATTTAACTAAAAAAGGGCACAGTGAACGTCAGACTCTTAACAGAACAATATACTGAACTTCCATTTTACCATACATTTTATGCACATCTTCCTAATATGAACATTTCTCATCTCCTGAAAATAACACACATTGACCCATATATTTTTTAATCAAAGAATTTTTTATCTAAGAATTGCACTTCCCAATGAGGGGAAATGTGCAACTGTTATCAAGAACTTCAGATTAGACGGGTGTGCTTAAAATTCTAATTCTCTTCACTGCTTTCCAGAAGGTTAATCTGTATCAAGCTTAGATCGTGCATCCTATATACTCTCCTTCGTTTTAAAAATGCTAAAGGTCTCACGCTTCTGTTTCAGCAGGTAGGTTTTGCTGATGACAGGAGAAGCTGTGCCACTTTGGGTAGGATCTCACCTTTTGTACTTTGATCTTCTGCTGAAGTCATCAGTTCACTTCGTTATCATCCATCTCTAATTAGGAGAGATTTAGAAAGCTGGCTGGAAGTGACAATGGAAAACAAGTAATTAAACAAAAAGGTGAAGGAGGATAAAAAAAACAAAAACTATCCTCCCTTTGCTGAAGGTCATACTGACAAAAGTAACATGAGAAATCAATGACTTCAGAGCATTAGAATCAGGTGACTCAATTCATCAGGCAGACAGGTGAGTCACCTTCATTTAACAGACAAATTACACTATCTATCTATCTATCTATCTATCTATCTATCTATCTATCTATCTACCTACCTACCTACCTACCTACCTACCTACCTACCTACCTATCTATCTACCTATCTACCTATATATCTCTATCTGAACAATCCAACTATAAAGATTAGAGAAAGTGAAACAGGAACTGTACATTTGGGGACTAATTTAAGAGTTCCTTATTTTCTAGATGTAAATCTGATATGACCTATATTATCTCTAGTGAGCAGTTTTAATTGATCAGGTACCACAAGTATTATTTGCAGTGATCCCCAAGAGTATATTAGAACCTATAGACCATTGCTAATAAAAAACACAGGATTTGAAAATAGCATTTCCACTCATTGAGAACATCACTGTTAGCAGTTCTGATGTTAAAGTCATATTCATCTATAGAGCTCTCATTTATCCGTTAGTGTTAATATTTATGGTGTTGGCAGACATTCGTGAAGTTTACATATCCAACACAAAATCATTGGTTTGAAAAAGGTTATAAATTAGTGGATGCAACTGTTAATCTCTGTTTCAGTACTCTGGTTGAAATGTGAGTTATGGGGAGCAGTCTGAAATGAAATAATTCCATTGGTCCATGTTGTTCTAGACTAGTAGCAACTCTAGGATTTTCCAAAGGTGTCCTTTCTAGTGCTACCTGGGAAGAGGGGTAGATTTAGCCAATTTAGACTTGTTTTGGCCAATGTAGAGATACTTTAGTGTGTTTCATTAAGGTGTAGCATTGTTCTAATTTCTATTTTTAAAAACTAAGCAAAAGGTTCACTGTTGAATTTGTATGCTACTTTTCCTAACAACATGGCCATTTCCCTATTCCATTTTGTATACAGAATAACAGAATAATAATAATTAGAATTGGAAGAGACCTTGGAGGTCCTTTAGTCCAACCACTTGCTCAGGCAGGAAACCTTATTCCAATTCAGATAATCGTCCAATCTCTTCTTAAAAAGCTCCAGTGTTGGAGCATCCATAAGTGATTAATTATTCTATCAGGAAATTTCTCCTTAGTTCTAGATTGATTCTCTCCTTGACTAGTTTCCATTCATTGGGTCTAGTCCTGCCCTCAGGTGCTTTGGAGAATAGTTTGATTCCCTCTTCTTTGTGGCAGTCCTTTAGATATTGGAATACTGTATGTCTTTAATACTTATATGAAATGCTTACTGAATATACATTCTAGAAAGCATTCTCAGTGTATCATTTTTGATACATTGTCTCTACAGATAAATATATTGAATACTACTTTTTTAGAGAGGAGGGGGGAGGGAGAGGGAGAAAGAGAGATATTTTGAGATCAAAACATATTTTGAGTGCTTGGGGCAACTTGCATCATATGCCATTTTGTGTAACAATAGATTACATTTTATCAGATCATGCTTTTTGTATTGGAAATAAATGCATAATGGATTTATTTGACATCCTTTCTGGACAGAGCTGTATATCAAGGGTATATACTCTATCCCTGAACTATATCCTTCTTGAGTTGCTTGTACTGCAAACTCCAGTCACAATAATCATTGAAGACACATTTTAGAACATTTAGGTTCTGTTTAACCCAGATTTTCACTACAGCTACTCTGAAATGTGGAGAAAACAGGATTTCAATTGACCATCTGTCATTGCTTATTCCAGAAAAAAACTTTTAGTATTTTCTTCTATTATTTTCATAGTGGATTTGAAGCATAGCTACAAAACTATGTGAATCATATTTTCAGAATCACTAAAATTATTTCCGTCAATGCTTCTATATAATAGTAAAGACAATGAGTAAAGAGATAATTACATTTCTGCTGGGAAAGGAGATGGGACAAATGATTGAATTCTGATTGTTTTTAGGAGTCAGAAATCCTAATTTTTTTTTTAAAAAACAGAACTTTTTTATTTTTCTTTAAAAAAAAACACAAATATGTCATCATTTGTCAATCATTAAGACATTGAAGTACAATTTTTTTTTGTTGTGTGTACCCCTCCCTCCCTCCACCCCCCACCCCCCTCCTCCTCCCCCCCCCGACTTCCCAGAACCCGTACACGGTATGGATTTTTAACTAACACAGTCTAAAATCTATTGAGAAAAAAGAAATAAAGAAATTAATGACATTCTAGATTGACCTTAGCTTCTTCTTACTGAACTGACTTTTAACAGTTTAAATCATTTCTGATCTTAAGCATAGGCTAACTGGAATTTCTTAGTCCCGTATTTATTTTGTATATAGTCAATCCATTTTTTCCAGTCTCGTTTATATATTTCATTTGAATGATCTTTGAGATATGCCGATATTTTAGCCATCTCGGCTAAGTTTGTTACTTTCAATGTCCATTCTTGGATTGTAGGCAAGTCTTCCTTCTTCCAATATTGCGCCACCAACAGTCTTGCTGCAGTTATCAGGTGCAGAATCAAATTGGTCTCTACCACTGTAAAGTCAGTACATATACCTAGTAAAAATAACTGAGGAATAAACTTTATCCTTCTTTTAAAAACATTTTGCATGACCCACCATATTTTTATCCAAAATGCCTTAACCTTTTGGCAGGTCCACCATATATGATAATATGTAGCATCGAGAGAACCACACCTCCAACATTTAGGCTGTACATTCGGATACATAGAAGGCAGCTTTTTAGGATCTAAATGCCATCTATAGAACATCTTGTAAAAATTTTCTCTCAGATTTTGAGCTTGTGTAAATTTCACATTTCTTACCCAGATTCTTTCCCATGTATCCAACATTATTGGTTCCTCAATATTTTGAGCCCATTTTATCATACAATCTTTAACTAATTCTGTTTCCGAATCCATCTGTATTAATACATTATATATCCTCTTTATATGCATTAAGCTTTGATCTCTTATTTGTTTAAACAGATTATCCTCAACTTGGATAAAACCAATTTTTTGATCTATTTTCCACCTAGCCTGTAATTGCCCATACTGAAACCATGTTTGAACTACCTTCTCCTCTTTTAATACCTCTAAAGATTTTAATTGTAATACCCCCCTTTCCGAGGTAAGAAGCTGTCTGTAAGTAATTCTGTCCTGTTTTTGTGCTGTATTCATATTTTCAATTGCGTGTCTAGGAATTGCCCACATGGGTATCTTGTCATTTAATTTATATTGGTATTTCTTCCAAACCCGCAATAAAGCATTTCTTAAAATATGACTTTTAAAATTCTTATCCAATTTTTTGTTGAATAACAGGTAAGCATGCCAACCAAATACCAGATCGTGTCCCTCAATATTCAATATTCTATCATTGGTTAAATGAGTCCAATCACTAATTACAGATAATGCCACTGCATCATAATATACCTTTGCTTATCAAATGTAAATATGATGCCAAATGGCGCATCCCATCTATACTGTATCTGACGATTTCTGAGTTCTTCGACCAAAAAAGCGTAGTCTCTCCTGGCTCTTAACATTTGAGGTGGTATCTCTTTCAAAACAGCCAGGTCTTGACCGCCAATTTGAAGCTTAGTGTTATAAGACGCTTGCAGTACCATATTTCTAAGCTCTCTTGTAGTAAAATATATAACGATGTCTCGAGGAAGCTGCTTCTGCTTTGCCAGCCAGGAGTTAACGCGGTAAGCTTTGTCAATTTGCCAGTCTTGGTTGGTCCCTGGTCTTCCCATCAGGCGATCAAAAGCTTCCGATAGGATCTGTTTCAGGTTCTCCTGTTTCTCCTCACGCAGCCCCCTTACTCTTAATGCGAACTCCATTTGTCGGTACTGTATCATAATAATTTCTTTTTCGGCATTTTCCACTTTTTGTTCCACCACCTCTGTTTTCAATGTCAAGTTAGCATTGGCATCATTAAGAACCTCTAGAGTATCTTCCATTCCAGAAATATGTTCTGTTAATACAGTTACAAGACTCAGCATGTCGTCTCTAATTTTATCAACCTTAGCGTCAAATTTCTCATACAGCTCCTGTTTAAGTCCTTTTATTTCACTTTTAATTTCTTCTTTCATTTCTTTTATTTCCTCTTTTCTCTCCTCTCTATTATCTCTAAACTTATCTTCCATTTTAATTGTCTGTGCATTAAGAGCCTCGCTTAGATTACTCAGGAAAAATTCTTTCGTTAACACATCCCCAGCAGGGGGCGTAGGAAGCGGAGGCTGCAGCTTTGTGCCAGGCACTGAAGATGTGCCCCTGGAAGTAGAGGGTGATGACTTCAAGTTAATATTTGGTTTTGAGGCCATTTCAAAATTTATCTGCCTGCAGTTAGTAGAACTCTATTGCCTGAATATGCAGCTTTAAGTAAAGAGGCTTTTATTTTGAAGTTTAAGGCTTAGCAAAACTTTCAGTGAGTAAACATTGTATCAAAACCGTTCAGCAGATTCATCACCATTTAACTTCCAAATAAGCAAAGTTAATGAAGGAGTAAAATTCTTCTATTGTGAAACCAAAACATATGATAAGCAATCTCTTTTGTTTTGAATTCTTGTGAGGATTAGCAAAAAGTGTTCGTTATTACCGGAGAAACCAGCCTGCTCGGCACCATTTTAAAAGCCTCTAAGTAAATAATTTTTCGGAGGAGAAAAAGAAAAGAAGCTAAAATGTTGATAAACAATTATTGTCCACGCAGTAAACGGATTCAGCTCGTGATAAGATTAAATCAAACAAAACTTTGAGCAGAGTGGGGGAGACTTACTTTGTCCCTGCACAAGGCAGTTTGAAGTTCCCAGCACGGACAGCCGTTCTGCCTTGGGCTAGCCCCCCTTTCCTTGCAAGCACAAAAGCTGCAAAAATCGAAGAGCATTTGCCAGCAAAACAGTTTCTTCTTTCCTTCTTGCCTGAAGGATAAGAAAACCTGATAAGACGTCAGATGGAAGATCCTCTAAACAGGTACGTAGCCAGGAATTCGGAGGCAGCTGATTTTTTGCTGCCTCCACCAGCAAGCTCCTCCCAGGAAGTGGCAGAAATCCTAATTATTATTTTTTTTTAAAAAAAAATATATTTTATTCATTTTTCACATTCCATTTGCAATCACTTATATACAGGGTATTTACTATAAGAAAAGAAAAAAAGAAAAAGGGAATAAAACGAACAAATAAAAAGGAAACACAACTCATCATTCACAACCCCACCTAACCCTTCCATCCTCCATACACCCCATCTACCCCCTCCAACTTTCCTTTCTCCCTCTAACACTCCCCTCCTACTTCCCTTTCCCCTCAAACCTTCCTTCTCCCCTTACTCCCCAGACACCCTCCTTACATTCCCCTTACTCCTTCCTTACTCCTCCCTCTTCTTTCCCTCTACCTCCCTCCTTGGTGTATGCCTTTATTCGAGTGTTGTTTGATCTGATAAAAGTAAAATGAACCAAGGAAAAAAATAAAATAAAATAAAAATAAAAGAAAAAAAAAACCACCGTATATAAATACATTCTTGTTCTTATTAAGACTATGTTAACACCCCCCCACCCCCCCCCACAAATCCCCATCCCCAATCCTCCCGACTTCCCAGGGCCCACACCTGGCACTACCTTCTGTCTAAAATATCTTGTATACATATGGATTAAAAAATAAAAGTAATATGTCAAAAGAAAGAAAAACAGAAAAAAAGAAGAGAGAAAAGAAAAGAGAAAAGAAAAAAGAAGAAGAAGAAAAAAGAAACCACTCTTTGTGTTGATCTCAGCCCCCCATCTTTATCTATGCTTAAATAGTATAAATCATTCTATCTATATTTTATTCTCGTCTCTTACTTCTTTGCTATTTACCCCAACCTTCTGTAGACTCTCCCGTTCCTCTTCCTAAACCTCATGATCCCTTCCGATAAGATTTAAGCAACGTGGTTCATGCCATATATTCAAATATAACTTTACAGAAGAGTAATCAAACTTTCCCTTCTAGTAAAATTTAAACAGCGTAAATGATCTTTCTTAACCTCCTTTTCAAACAGTAATTCAAAATAATCTAGCCAAGCTTCCCCTTCTTAGTAAAATTAAGCAGCGTAGATCAAATATTACTTTACACAGAAATCAATTTCTATCTTAAGATAATTCCAACCGACTTTCTCTTCTAATAGGATTTAAATAACGTAGTTCATTCCACATGCATTTTACCCTCATCCCTTACTTGTCTGATATTTACCACTATCAAATTTATACTAGCATTTGTTTAAAATCTAACTCAAAGCAATTTCAACCAACTTTCCCTTCTAATAAAAGTTAAATAGCATGGATCATTCCACATATTCAAATAATACTTTCAGCAAGAGTCAGTTAACCTTCTGTTTTAAAATAGTCCCTTCTAACAAAGTTTAAACAACATAAATAATTCCGCATTCTTTTTACACTTATCTTAAGATAATCCCAACCGGCTTTCTGTTCTAATAAGCTTTAAACAACGTAAATCATTCCACATATATTTTACCCTCATCCCTTGCTTGTCTAATGTTTACCACTATCAAATTTATGCTAACGTTAATTTAAAATCTAGCTCAAAGTAGTTTCACCCAGCTTTCCCTTCTGATAAGAATTAGTCCGCTTTTTCTACCGGAGAGAGGTCTCAAACCCCCATTCAGTCCTCAACTTTGGCGAGTATTTTGAAATGTCTAAATTCTCGATCTCCGTTTTTCTGCTTCTCCGAGGGAAGAAGGGCTACCCCCTCCATCTTGCAACCACATGGCCTGCCGTTTGCCTTCTCCTTCCGCTTGTCTCTCCTCTCTTCCAAGCGAGTCAGGAAGTCCCGCCTTCAGAATCCTGCAATAGAAATCTTGAGCCTCCGAAACAGAGTTAAGACGAAATCTTTGATTCTCAAATGTAACCGTGATGCCGGCAGGGGCCTCCCATCTGTATCGAATCTGTTGACTCCTAAGCTCCTTAGTTAAAAAGGTGTAGTCCCTTCTTGCTTTCAGCATCTGGAAAGGAATATCTTTGAAGACAATCAGGTCTTGGTCATCAACTCGGAGACTGTTATTATGAAACTTTTGCACAATCGCATTTCTAGATTCTTTTGTAGAAAAATGTATAATTATGTCCCTCGGGAGCTGTCGCTGTTCCGCTATCAATGAGTTCTGGCGATAGATTTTCCGAATCTGCCAATCAAAGTTAAGTCCCGGGCTTCCCACCGCATAGCTGAAGGCTTCAGCAAAGGTCTGTTTCAAATTCTCTTGCTCCTTTTCACGGAATCCTCTGACTCTTATTGCAAATGCCTTCCTATTAAAATTTATCATCATGAGCTGTTCTTCATTGTCTCTAATTTTTTGTTGTAAAATTTGAATATTGGTAGTCAAATTAAAATTAGCCTTCTCCAAACTTTCCAATTTGTTCTCTATTTCAGCAGAGTAATCTGACAGGGCAGACACGGCTGCAAACGTATTCGCCTTCATTTGATTAACTTTAGACTTTAAATCATCATATAGTTCCAATACAAATTCCTTAATTTCTTGTTTAAAGGCATTAAACATTTTAAAGAAATATTCCTGTGTTAGAAATTCTCCAGTAGAGGGCATAGGAGACAAAGGCTGTGGTTCCAGTAAAAATTCTTTAAATTCTTTAGACACATTTGTAGCAAGACGCTTCTTTGACCTGGGTGCCATAATAAATAAACAAGTAAGCAGCGCTTTGCTCCCCTCTATTTCCAAAGAAGAAGAGTTTATTTTGTTAAGGAGCGGTCTGCAGGAAGGTAAAACCGGCTAAGTACATCCACTATCAATCATCCACGGAGAGAAATCGCCATTTTGAAGTCCATTTAGACAAAGAAGTCTCTAAGACAAATGGTGCTGGTATTTAAGATAGTAATAAAAGCATAAATCTCACAGGGGTGGGACCCGCCCGTATCAATTCTAGCTTGAAAAAACTTTGTTTTGTCCTGGGGGGGGCTAGCCTGTCTGGGGCTGCCAAAAAAAAAAGGCAGCTGAGAAGAACTGGCTGGAGATAAAAGCTCTGCTCCGGCTGGATCTAATCTCTGTCCACAGCCAAAAAAAAAGAAAAAGGCTGTGGCTTACGAATAGACCCTAGCCTACAGAGCTACTCCCTGCCCCTTTTTTAGCCAAAAAGGGGTGCTATCTATGATCTTATTTAGATATACAGACCAGATCTCTGAGGAGCTCGGTGGAGCCCTCCTCGGCAACAGGCCACGCCCCCAGGAAGTGCAGAAATCCTAATTATTGTTGTGTGTGCGTGCGTATGTGCGCACGCATAGATATACACATATATGCATATACAGTGTATACATCTATATCCATATCCACATATCTATATATCTATCTATGTATGTATGTATCTATATATCTATATATCTGTACCTAAATATCTATGTATGTATGCATCAGTGGTGGGTTTCAAAATTTTTTAGAACCTCTTCTGTAGGTGTGGACTGCTTTGTGGGATTGGTTTGCTGGCCATTTGATCAGGTGGGAGTGGCTTGCCGGCCATGTGACTGGGTGGGCGTGGCCAACTTGTAAAATGTGGTGAAACTCACTTAACAACACTCTTGTTTAGCAACCAAACAGCTTTAAGACTTGTGGACTTCAACTCCCAGAATTCCTCCTCCAGTCTTGTTGGCTCAGGAACTCTGGCATTGAAGTGTGAAAGTCTTAAAGCTGTCAAATTACAAGACCCTTGCACCCCTAACCCTTTAGAAAAAAACCTCCAGGGGTATTCAAACTTGACAGCTTTAAGACTTGTGGACTTCAACTCCCAGAATTCTTCCTCTCGCTCTTCATCTTGGTGATGTGTGGATGAGCGGGGGGTGGGAGATGGAACCAGTTCTAAACGGCACTGTAGATTGGTGGAACCTCTTCTATAGAAAAGGTTAGAACTGGCAGGAACCCACCCCTGGTATGTATGTATATCTATGTCTGTCTCTATGTCTATCTCTATGTCTATGTCTATGTCTATGTCTATGTCTATCCCTATCCCTATCCCTATCCCTATCCCTATCCCTATCCCTATCCCTATCCCTATCCCTATCCCTATCCCTATCCCTATCCCTATCCCTATCCCTATCCCTATCCCTATCCCTATCCCTATCTCTATCTCTATCTCTATCATCTCTATCTCTATCAGTGAGGAAATCTTTTTTTTTTGCTACTGGTTCTGTGGGCATGGCTTGGTCGGGGGGTCATGTGACCTGGTGGGCATGACCAATTTTTGTCTACTTTTTAAAGCATTTTTTTCCGACCATTGGGCGGATCAGCTGTGAGCCACGCAGTCGTTGAGCCCTCTTTATTTCATTTTTTAAAGCTTTCTTTTATTACCTATTCACTGGAACCAGTAGTAAAAACAAGCTTTAAAAAGTGAAATAAGGAGGGTCCGACAATCGCGCGGCTCACAACTGATCTGCCCAATCATTGGAACCATTTTTTCCCAATTTTTAAAGCATGTTTTTTACTACTGGTTCCAGTGAATAGGTAGTAAAAGAACGTTTTGAAAAGTGAAAAAAGAAGTTCGCGCGGCACAGTTGAGTATCACAGAACCTCCCCCACCACCACCACTTTTTAAAGCTTTTTTTTATTACTGGTTCAGGCGAACTTTAGTATTTTTTGCTACCGGTTCTAGTGAACTGGTCGGAACTGGTAGCATTTCACCCTGCTATATCTATCTATGCATCTAGGCATCTATGCATCTATGGATGTTTGTATATGTATATTTATATGTATACACACACACACATATATATAGAGAGAGATATACTGGAAACAGACTTATGGTTAAAAATGATAAAATATTATTCCCTGACTTTGCCTTATTGTTGAATCTGTTAACCTAAATGGGGGAATAATTGCAAGGTACTTTGACTTAATTACAACACAGTAAAATGGTGCAGTTAAATATCCATATAATTTTATGCTATTGCCTATTACCCTAAAGGTTCTTTCCTGTCACTTATTTTTAAGTGATTTGAAAAGGGTCAGAAATGACTTTATTCTTGTTACTTCCATATCATCTTTCCCTCTGAGTAACTATCCAGGTATTCACATTTAGGAAATATCTTTATTTTTTTTCTCTCTCCTCCTCCTCCTCTTTATTTATTAGGCTTTGGTCTTACTGCAAGTGACCGACATTTTAGTGGCTTAGACTCCCCATATTAGCAATTTAGATTAAAATAAACTTTATGGTAACAGAATAATAAAATATAATCATGGTAAATATCCATAATCCCAGTAGATAGCAAACACCCCAAATCTTTTCCGTCCTGGGAAAAATCACACATCAGCCTCAATGCCCCATGGAAAATGAAGATTTTTATTGCTTCCAAAACAATATATCTCTGGGTATAAGCTGTTCTAGAGGAGGGGGAATAACCAAGAATGTTATTCTCCTGGACCCTGATGATGTCCTTACCTTGGAGATGGAATCCATAACATTTTTAAAAAATAAAAAACAAAATGTAATGGTAGGGGTTGATACCACCATGGATGGACTCAGGGGCATTATTGATGCCCAACTTTTTCAGCCTCCTTCCCCCCTATGACCTCAGGGAATGGAAATTACTAAGGAAGCCAAGATCTTCCCTAAAGAAGGTGTCTCTAGTAAGTAATTTGTATGACACAGGAGAGTTAGATTACTGAGAGGGAGTTATTTTAGCCACAGTAAAGCCCAAGGCTAAACATAACACACTCTGAGTTAGTAAAACCGACCATTTGTGTGATTAGAGAGTTCACACAAATTCTTTAGCCCTTTAATTCAGTTAGTGATATTTATAGAACACTGTTGATTTCCCTCTTTCTTGCTTGCTGATGCTCAGCTGGGCATGGATAGCAACAAGTGGAAAGCAATAAGCTTGAAGAGAGAGATATTTGCATCACTCACCAGAGAACCATCCAAGAGCACAAAGATTTAACATCATCTCAGTTCTCTGGCCAACATGCACAAGTGAAGGGCATGCTTGTTGCACAAATCATTTATTGTGTAAATCGGTTCAGTCATATTACTTAGGAAGCAATATTAAAAGAGGATAAGGTATGTTGGAGTCTAGGCAAATGCTGTGTTATAAATATTAAACCAACAAAAACCATATAGCCTGAAGTTAAACCAGAACATTTACATTTAAAGCTGGGTTAATCACATTCCAGTTAAAGGGAACAATAACCATGATGCTTTGTGCTGATGGAAAGATGAGAGCTCAGTGATAGGACAGATTATTTGCATTAAAAAGGTGCCAGATTCACCTCAGCATGTCTAGTACAAAAGATCAGATAGAAATGAAATGAACAACTTTTGCTCATAGTTCTGGACTACTACTGTCAATTTGAATAGATAATAATGGCCTAGAATTCTCAATTTGAAAGGAACAATTTAAATCATTGAGCTTAACATCCTCCTTACTGTATGAATCCAAATTAGAGCATCCCTCTAATATTTTTTGGAGGGTGGGGCAATGCATCCAATAAAAGGCAGCTACAAACTTCTAAAGGTAATTGGTTCCATTATCAAAATGCTCTTTACAGTTAGGATTTCCCCCCCTTAACACTTAACTAGACTTTGCTTTCCTGACACTTAAATCCATTATACTACATCATATACAAGAGAACAGCTCTTGACTCTCCCCTGTGAGATCTCATTTTGGTATTTGAAGAGTGCTAGATACTAAGCTATTTAAAGAGAGATAAGATGATGCACACTTCAGCACATTGTCTCATAGGGTCTGCAAAAAGTGTGCATCCATTGCAAATGGATACCTCATCTATTTTTGCTGGCGGTGTTCCTCTTTTCTCCATGATTTCTATTCAGGTCAATATATACTGGATGTCACCCACAAGAGGGAAGCTTCTTTAAGGCATATTTCAGTGTCTATTTCCTGTCATAAGTCAGGTATTTCCCAGGTGCTGTAATGATGCTCTATATGCAGGAAGCATCATGTGCTCCATATTGAACTAGCACATCCTCCCTTTCTGTTCTACAATCCTTCCCCAAGCAATTTGACAAGATCAAAGAGTGTGAAAGAGCTTAGCATCTGGGCTTGGAGCCTAACAAATGAACAGACTTGAACTCTCAAACAGTAAGTAGCGCTGAAGGATTACTTTGCCATTGATGCAGATCCCAAGAAGACGTTTTGTCCTGACTCAAAAAGGAATAAATAATGAAAGGTGACTGATGTGCTTGGCACTTTATTTCTGATGGCTTCCTACTATTAATGCTGTAGTGTTCATCTCTGCTAGGAAGCAACCTTGGAACGGATGGTTGATCTGGCTTAGTGAAGGGTGTGTGTGTCAAGGAAGTAACATCCTCTATCTTCTGGAGGAAGCATCCTTGAAAATATTCTGTCTTCCATCATGACTGCTGCTCAGAAAATAATGGCCAGATTCAGGAGATTATCTGCATTATTTCTGTAAAGGGGATAATTATCTATAATAGCAAATAATGTTTCAACTGGTAAAAAAAGGCACAATGCTAACTCAGGATTAATAAGCATGCTTATCATTAACTCCTTCTTGGACAATATAAATGTTTGAAATGCACCACCTTTCTCAACACTTGTAAAAAAAAACCCATACTCTAATCTAATTTCATTAAAATTAAACTTTACATCACTCTGCATCAGAGAGGGATCACACTATTTAGTCTGCTCAGCATTCTCCATTTTATGACACTGAAGTTATAACTGCCTACTGTAATTAACCCCAAAACAGCAGAAAAATCATCTAACTTGTGAAGAGCTTTTAAAGAATCTGAACTGCTTCCAAATAACCTGATTAGATTTGTCATTTCAAACCGGATTCTATTTCGATTCACAAGTTTGGTTTTATGAGATATTTTAATTGAAGCTTCCTTAAATTAAAATTAAAGCATTCTTTGAAGATTTGCATTGCCCTAAAACTTAAACCAAAACCAATGGTCTAATCAATGTAAAAAAAATTGTTTAAAAATAAATTATGGCTTACCGGTACATATTTGTTATATTGCTTTTGCATAGTGACTGAATATTCATCAATAAGGTTTCTAGGGTAGGTATTTTTTGCAGCATAAGGTTTATAGTCAGGAAACATTTCTTATGAAACACAGAGAGGGACAGAGTGTTTCACCATTGTTGGACCATACATTTCCTTTTAATTTAGGATATTTCTATTTTCTCATTGTGTGTGTTTGTGTGTATGTATGTATGTATGTATGTATGTATGTATGTATGTATAGTAGAATAGAATATTAGTGTGGCAGGCCAAAGATTCCAAAAGGAACTGACATACATACATACACACACACACACACACACACACACACACACACACACACATTTTCGTAGATTTTCATGGCTACAGGTATGCAGGCCTTGGTGTATTTGGGCCTTTTCCTATGTAAGGTTGAGAGTATCTTGGCGATGTTTCGACAAGGTCCCACTCGCCATCTTCAGGCTGGTGCCTTCGGCTTCATGCTTGTGCATAGATAGATAGATAGATAGATAGATAGATAGATAGATAGATAGATAGATAGATAGATGATATAGATATAGGTATAGTTATAGTTATAGGTATAGCTATAGATATAGATATAACACAATACAATAGCAGAGTTGGAAGGGACCTTGGAGATCTTCTAGTCCAACCCCCTGCCTAAGCAGGAAATCCTATACTGTTTCAGATAAATGGCTATCCAACATCTTCTTAAAGACTTCCAGTGTTGAGGCATTCACAACTTCTGGAGGCAAGCTGTTCCACTGATTAATTGTTCTAACTGTCAGGAAATTTCTCCTCGGTTCTAAGTTGCTTCTCTCCTTGATTATTTTCCACCCATTGCCTCTTGTTCTACCCTCAGGTGCCTTGGAAAATAATTTGACTCCCTCTTCTTTGTGGCAACCCCTGAGATATTGGAACACTGCTTTCATGTCTCCCCTAGTCCTTCTTTTCATTAAACTAGACATACCCAGTTCCTGCAACCGTTCTTCATATGTTTTAGTCTCCAGTCCCCTAATCATCTTTGTTGCTCTTCTCTGCACTCTTTCTAGAGTCTCCACATCTTTTCTACATCATGGTGACCAAAACTGAATGCAGTTCAGTTTTGATAGAGATAGAGATAGAGGTAGAGGTAGAGGTAGAGGTAGAGGTAGATAGAGATAGAGACAGGGAGACAGAGAGACGGAGAGACAGAGAGAGACAGAAAGAGACAGAGACAGAAAGACACAGAGAGAAAGAGACAGAGAGAGAGAGAGAGACAGACAGACAGACAGACACACAGAGAGAGAGAGAGAGAGAGAGATAAAATTCCACTGAGGTCCACAGTTGTATGCAATGACTCCATCTCAATTGCCACATGAAGTGGGTATTCCTTTCTAGATCTGTAAGATTCTGTGGATGGAAAGAGCATGCCCCAGGGCACCCACAAGGACAGAAGAGCAGGCCTACCAATACGCAGGCAAAGGGCTCTCCTTCCCCTTCTGTATATGTGCATGGCTCCTTGTACTAGCCATGCTAATGAAGATGAGCAAGGCAGAACGGCACTTCAAAGATAAGGGCTAGGCTAGCCTGCAGGGGTCCACAGTGTTCTCGCATGCATTAAAGATTTTCTCCTCCACTTTCCCTCTGAACAGATCAAAATTCTGCACCTTCCATTTTATTCTTACAGCATTCAGGTTAAGTAGCCGGTAGTGAGTAGCCTATTAACACTCAATCAACTTTATCACTGAGCAATCTTTCTAGTCCAACTCTTAATCCCAACCTCTACACTACACTTTAGGGATGGATAAGTAAAGCATACATATCAGGGGGTCACTGAGGCTTAATTAAATGTACCGCTTTAGAGCCCAAACTGGGCTCAGTTATTTGACCCCTACCTATTTTTTTCTATCCTTTTCTTTGGTCTTCTTCTCTTTCTAGGACCTTCTGTTTCTGTATTTATATTTCTATTTCTCTCTGAATAACACCAGGCCTGGATCAATAGCCGTTGCCTGAAGCTGAGTTGGGTTCTTACTGAAAGCTTTTGAAAAAGAAGTCAAGGATTTGATTCAGTCCTAGGACCTCAGATTACCCACTATCGCCATTTCGATTCCCTTTGAAATGACACAAACTTTTGAAATGAATGGCACTGAAGTTTAGGTTTACAAAATATTTTAGCCTTTGCAAGATAAACAAACCTTGGGTCAATAAGCAGCCTGTCCAGTTATTGCCAAAGTATAACTTTCATTTGAGTGAAACAATGAGGACAAAAGAATGAGTATTTTAAGGAGAAAAATGCATTTCTTGCAAGCAGGGGTCACTGCTAAGTTCAGCATCTCGCTGAATTGAAGCTTACAGAAATTCTTGAAAAGAGATATAAAACATTTAAGTTGCTATTTTAGCTATACCTAGTAGTTATTCTACGTGGAAAGCTCAGAGAAAATCGTGTCAAAGCCTTTACGACCACCTCAGGATAAGAAATTGTTGATGGAGGCTTGTCTGGTAGCTAAGGGAATGATGAAATTGTTTTGAGCAAATTTAATACCTGCGAAGGAGACGTTTGCTCTTTAAAGAAAGAAAATTAGTTTTCAGAAGAATGTGTGACTGAGTAAAGATGAGGGAAAGTACAGTGCCCAGGACGCAAAATGCAAAATGACTCCTTTGGTGCGGCTAGTCAGAATACTGTTGACTTCCGCCTCTGTTTTATATTGCTGCTTTTCCCTCTGAGGAAAATTTCTCATTTCTGTAAAAGAATCTGGATGTATTGCTCAAGTAACAGAGGTAAGGCAAATATGGCTATAAAATTTCCCCCCAAGAGATACAAAGAATCTCTTGATAATATCCATGGTGGCAAGTGGTTAGAATGCAGTGTATTATAGACTAACTCTGCCCAATGCCAGCAGTTTGATCCTGACCTGCTCACGCTTAACTTCCATCCTTCCTAAAATGAGGAGCCAGATTGTTGGGGGCAATATGCTGACTGTGTAACATCATTTAGAGAGGGCTGTAAAGTGCTATGAAGTGGTATATAAGCTTAAGTGCTATTGCTATTGCTATCTCCCTGCACAACATTATACCTAAAGTCAGCCTTGAAAAGATAGTCCTTGAGTTATTACTATAACTGGGCTTAGCAATTATGGTCATAGGTCATGAGGGTAGTACAGCACAGGACTACAGGGATCTGACCCAATTTTATAACCTTTTTTTTTTACAGTGGCCATGAAGCAAATGCTTAAGTCAATTAAGTCAATTGTTTGCTATAGGCCAGGTTTTGCAGAATAATTGGAAGTAAATACCAGTTTCTGGTAAAACTGTCATAAATTGCAGTGACATGACTGGTGTGCTGTACGTGTGGGCCAATTGCCAAGTGCCCAAAATGCAATCACATGAATAGGAGTGGTGATGTCAGAGATTCAAAACTGGATCATAGGTAGCTTTGGGGTGGATCTATCACAACTTTAATCCATCAAATAGAATCTAGTAATAAGTTGAGGACTACCTGAACTACCTGTTCATTTAGTGACCATTCAAAGTTACAACAGCACTGAAAAAAGTGACTTCTGACCATTTTTCACACTTATCTTTTGTGACCTTCTGACAAACAAAGTCAATGGGGAGACAGATTCACTTAACAACCATGTTACTAACTTATCAATTTACAGTGATTCACTTAACAACTGTGAAAGGCTGTAAAATGGGGTGAAACTCACTTAACAAATGTCTCAGTTAACAACAGAAATTATGGGCTCAATTGTGGTAATAAATTGAGAACTAATCTCACAGTAAAGTTTGACCATCCTTTCCATGTTGGCTTCAGAAGGTATTGTCCATCAATATCATAACTAGGATTTGATTCTTGATCAGTTCATTCTCAGTTTATCCATCAAATTCCATCCCACACATATACACTCCTAGTACCTCTACTTTAATCCAAGGCTTGAAAACACAAAATGCAAATCAGAATTCCTCAAACAACATCAAATGAATGTTAAAATAAATAAAAAATGATTGAAATCTCCCTAGATCGCTAGATCACTTTATGCATAAAAGTCAGGACTTGGAAAATGTTCTTTTGTGATCTAAAGTTAGGAATACCATGAATTTCAAATGTGTAACTGTGCATCAGCAACAAACTTTGCTTGATTTCTTTGAATGATTAACTTATGCTTTTCTCAGATCAAGAACAAACAACGGGGGGGGGGGGTCTGAATTGCCAGTGAGGAAAGAGACCTTCATTATGAAATAATAACACGAGGTTAATTAAACAGATGCCCATAAAACCACTCAGCCCAGGATCTGAATTACCCAGAAGCCTCGATGACTATTATCTTTCAAGACTGAGTAAAATTAGAAATAAAAAGAGAATATTTAGGCAAGAAACAAAGAAGGCTGCTGAAATCCAGAGAGAATAAAATCTGAAATTGATACAATATACATATTATTGTATATATCATTTTCTGGGTTTACTGTAAAATAGAAACCACTTGGTTACCAAGAAGGAAAAGAAAGAAGAATGAGGATTAAAAACATGTTGCAGATATTTGAAAATCTTGCATGATCGTTGGAACCATCTATTCAGATAACAAACTCATTCTTTGGGTCGCAAACAGTGAGCAATTGCATTCATGGAAGATCTAAAAAACGATTACCCAAAGTCACGAGATGCCCTTAAAGTGCAGCAGTTTTGTAAACATTACCAGGACAAATGGAAGGGGAGCACCTTTTTAACCTAACAGTTTAAGGTACAGATTTAATTCAAAGCTGCAGCTAAAAAGAAAGCACTCTTGGACTGTGTATTTTGCATTCCTCATGCCTCATATTGGACTGTAGCTTGAAATTCCTGAAAAGTATATGAGATACCAAAATCTACCCTCATCCTTGTAGTGGAATTTATAAGCGACTAGGTGGCAAAAGGACAGTCCCAGGGGATTGACTATAAACTCATCCAATGCCCTATTTATATATTGCATTGGTCACTCACTGAACTCCTTTAGGCAAAGCATCCTTGCGGCAAATGTGTTGGAAAATTATAGTGGGTAAGTAATCTTTTACATATCTTTTACCTAAGTAAAAGATTAATAAATACTTATATAATAGTCTTCTTTCTTCAAAACATCCATCTCAGTCTCCAGTATATTCTAGTATATCCAGGAACTCAATCAGGGGTGGGTTTCAACCGGTTCGTGGCGGTCCCCGCGAACCGGTTGGTCGGCAAACCCGGAAGTAAGTAACTTCCGGGAACGGCGAAAGGCCCACCCACCCGCCCGCGCTCCTTACCGGTCTTTGAAGGCTTCTGTGCTTCCACGCAGGCGCATGGCACATACAGCGCCTGCGCGATTCTCCGTGAGCAGCTGGATGGCACATACAGCGCCTGCACGAGTCTCCACGAGCAGCTGGAGCATGCGTGAACTGCGTGCATGCACGAGGACGCCGCCGGCCCCGTTCCAACTGAACCGGTTGGAACGGGATTAGCAACCCACCCCTGCAATGTGGTGCTGTTGGGAGACATGTGGTGGGATTCAAAAAATTTTTACTACTGGTTCTGTGGGTGTGATGTGGCTTTGCGGGTGTGGCAGGGGAAGGATACTGTAAAATCCCCATTCCCTCCCCATCCCACTAACCTGCTTTCCAGCTCCGTTCTCCTGATCATGGCAACAAAAGAAGATCAGCTGGGAGGCAGCAGAGGCAGGGGCAGCCTATTTGCCGGTTCTTTGAACTACTCAAAATTTCTGCTTCTGGTTCTCCAGAACCTGTCAGAACTGGCTGAATACTACCTCTGATGTCGGCCACCTCTTCCTCCTTTTTTCTGCTTTTGTAAGAGAAGTGTTCAGAACTTACAATAATGTGTATTGCAATATAAACGACTGAATAAAAGTTAACTTTCACACAGCTGAGTCCTAATCAATCCCTGTAACCAGATCAGAATGAGCCCACACCCCCACTAAGTTCAACTAACAGAACTCTAACTTTATGTTTATTTATTCAACATCAGAAAACATCAAAAGCAAGTAATTGACAAAGAAAAAGATCAAAGTGGGACAAAGCAAGGAGAGAGATTGACATGAAAAACAGTCTTAATGCCTTTGTGCATAACATGACAGCAGAATAAAGGTTAAAAGAAAATAAGACACAAGGCGATCCCTTTTTTTTTCTGCACCATGAAAGAAGGAATTTTGTGGACACAAATGATGCATCCAATAAAATGTCCAACTTCAGTTTTCTTTCATTATAAAAGAAAAAATCATCTGAGCTGATTAAGAGGAAAACGTAAGTAAAAGATTAATAAATACTTACATAATAGTCTTCTCTCTTCAAAATATCCATCTCAGTCTCTATCTATCTCTGGTATATACAGGAATTCGGTGGTGCTGTTTTAAAAGACATTCCTGCCTCAGTGGTGGGATTCAAAACATTTTACTACTGGGACTTCCGGGGGAGGGGTCTGCCATCGCCGGTGACTCAACGGAGCTGCCCTCAGAGTTCTGGTCTGTATATCTAAAAGATCTATAGATATCTCTCCTTTCAGGCAAGAAAGGAGCAGGGAGGAACTCAGTTGTTAGAATCCTCTTTGTAGTTCACAGCTTTTTGTTTTTCGCTGTGAACGGAGAAGAGGTTCAACAAAAGCTGAGGTTTTTTTACTCCAGCCAGATCTTCTCAGCTGTTTTTTTTCAGCTCAAGGCAGGTCGCCCCCCCCCCCAGGACAAAACTAAGCTATTTAAAATCAATCTGAGCAGCGACCATTCCTGAGAACCCTTTTTTTATTATTATTCAAAATACCAGCTTCAATTTTATATAAAAAAAACAAACTCCTTTGTCTAACTGCTTTTCAAAATGGCGATTTTATAGCTTCCGCATTTGATAAATGATATATTTAATTAGCCCTGTTTTCCTGAAGACTTCTCTTTACTAATTGTCAAAAGTTTATTGAAAGTATTTTATCTTAAATCAAGGTGAGCAGAGACTTTGTTTGTTTTCTTTTTATAATGGCTCCCAAATCAAAGCAGTCTAAACGTTTTTTTAACAATACATCCCAAGCAATTGCTATAAAGCCGCAGCTCTTGACTTCTACGCCCTCTACTGGAGATTTGTTAACGAAAGAATTTTTTTTTGAAACCCTTAAAGAATTTAGAGAGGAAATGAAGCAACTTATTTTGGACTTATGTGACAAACTTGATGCCAAGATTGCACAAACAAAGGAGGATATGATCGGGGTTATAAATGTAATGACAGATTATATTGCTGGAATGGAGGATAAACTGGAACTTTTGGAAGAAGCTAATTCTAACCTGACATCTAAAATTGAAATGTTACAACAGGAAGTTGAAAACGCACAAAAACAACTTGTCATGACAAATTATAAGAAGACTGTGTTTGCAATAAGAGTTAGGGGATTGCGTGAAAACGAACAGGAGAATTTGAAACAGACCTTTTTTGAGGCTTTTAGTCATTCGGTGGGAAGTCCGGGACTCAACTTTGATTGGCAGATCCAAAAAATTTACCGCCATAATTCGTGCGTAGCAAAACAGAGACAGCTTCCGAGAGATATAATTATATATTTTGCTACAAGAGAATCCAGAAATGCGATAATACAAGAGTTTTATAATAACAGGCTGCGAATTGATGGACAGGACTTGATTGTTTTCAAAGAAATACCACCCCAAATGTTAAGAGCCAGGAGAGACTATGCTTTTCTAACTAAAGAACTCAGAAATTCTCAGATACAGTATAGATGGGAAGTGCCATTTGGTATTACAGTTACACTTGATGACCAAAAACATTGCCTCAACTCTGTTTGGGAAGCCCGAGATTTTTATTACAAGATCCTGAAGGCGGGACTTCCTGAATCACCCGGACTCGGAGAAAGACAAAGAGAAGTAGAAGAGAAACAACAAAACACACAACTACAAGGCGGGAGGTATCGCTTTCCCCCTCCGGAAGGGCAGAAGAGCGGAGAACAAGGATTTAGTTATGCTTCCAAAACATTTGCTTAATTTTTAACTTGAATAATACTTTGTGATTTCTGTCTTGTATAAAATGGTATAGTTGCATACCGATGAAGAGACATTAAGGCTGAAAGAAGTGATGTTGATTTCCTCGGAAAATATATCGTATGGGACTTAAAAAAGACTTGATGGATAACTTTGAATTCTTATTTAAATTGTTTATGATTTATTCTCTAGGATGAGGAGGGTGGAGATCGTGATGTTCTTGGATTGTGGTTTAGGATGAATGGAGTTGGGAAGTGTCGGGTAGATGGGAGGGTAGTGAAGGTTCAATTAGAGCTTATTTTGAACCAGAAAGTAAGCTGATTTTTGTATAAACTGTTATTTGAATATAATGTCTGGAAGGATATACCCAGAGAGTCCGCAGGAAGGCGGAGCAAATATGAGAGGATTACGGATAAAAATAAAATATATATATGGACACGGGTAGAGGCAGGATGGGAGGAGTTGGAAAAGGAAACCGAGAGAAGCATTTGAGTGTTTAAATTGCTTTATAGAGAAGGAGGTAAAAGGGACAAATTAAAGGTTTGGATATTTAGATAAAGAGACAAGGCCCCTAGCTAGAGAATTCCATTTGATTAACTTACTTGGTTTCAACATAGTTTGAAATCCTGCAAGTAATAAATTAACTGAAATTAGGAATGATGTACATTGTTTAAGTTTTAATAATGATGGGATGCTGAGCTCAATGTAGAGAGTTTATTGATTTTTCCCGTTTTTCTTTTTTTGTTTTTTTTATTCCTTTTTTTTTTCCTTTATCTTTTATCCTTTAAATTTTTAATCTATTTGGTTTTAATATACTCCAGACTGTGCTTGATAAAGAGTTATGCCGGGTATGGGACCTGGGAAGTCGGAAGGGGGTTAGGGAGGGGGGTTTACGGGGGGGGGAGGGTGGAAATATAGTTTCAATTTTCAGAACAATAAGAACGCACTCGTATACTGTTGCTCTTTTTTCTTTTTTTCTCTTTTCCTTTTATTTTTCTTTTTTTTTCTTTCATTCTTTTTTAATTTTAGTGTAAAATATAAATTGAATAGATTAATGAATAGTAGAAATACACCAAAGTGAGGAGTAGAGGGAAAGAAGAGAGAGAAGTAAAGAGGGAGTGAGAGGGGAATGTAAGGAGGGTGAGATGGAGGGAAGGGGAGAAAGGAATGTCTGAGGGGGAAGGGAAGTAGAAGAGGGGAATGCTGGAGGGGAGAAATGAAAGTTGGAGGGGGAGAAGAAAGGGTGTATGGAGGATTGAAGTGCTATGTTGGTTTTCCATGGTGGAAGATGAGTTGTGTTTATTGCTTTTTTTAAAATGCACAGTATATAAGTGATTGTATAAAATGAAAATGAAAATGAAATAAAACAGTTTTCAACCGAAAAACATTTTCCTACTGGTTCTGTGGGCGTGACTTGGTGGGCGTGGCAGGGGAAGGATACTGTAAAATGTCCATTCCCTTCCCACTCCAGGGAAAGGATACTGCCAAATCTCCATTTCCTCCACATCAGCTGGGACTTGGGAGGCAGAGAATAGATGGGGGCGGAGCCAGTTCAGAGGTAGTATTTACCGGTTCACTGAACTACTCAAAATTTCTGCTATTGGTTCTCCAGAACTGATCAGAACCTGAAGTGGTGTCTGGTCTGCCATCTCTTCCTCCTTCTTTTGTGCTTTTCTAAGAAAAGTGTTCAGAACTTACAATAATGTGTATTGTAATATCAACAGCTGAATAAAACATTCTAATTCCCCCATGTTTAAGAATTTCCCTATTAGTCAAGTTCAGTTCCTGCTGGTTACAGGACATATCCATGCAGTTTTCTTGACAACAGTTCTAATAACATGGGGCCTGTGGCCTTCTTTCAGAAAGCTTTTTAAACTTCCTAATTTAGTCGCTAGCCTATGATTTCCAGCTGTTTTCCATCCAAATATTAATCAGGCTCATCTTTAGTTATCTTTGGGGAATCATCCAAGATTGATTATTGCCACTTTTGTGATGGGTCTCAATATATCCAGCCCACAAATGTAGCAAGATGAATTCATTTCTATTTCCTTTTCAGAGTATTTAATGCCCATGTCTCTTCTCATATCTTAATAATGTAGCTCATAGCATAGTTACTGCATGATAGTAACTTATACCATTAAATCTAATGATTAAGATATAATTCCTTCATGATGATGGAACTGCCAATTACCATTGCAGTTTTGCTACCATTGATGATTTTTAAATATGATGTGTTGCTTCAGATATATGCAGCCATCCTCTGAAGCTGAAGCAACAGAAACACAAATGCTCTGACTTTTGAAGAAAATGCCACATTTCCTCATGCAGATGGGTGCAAACAAACCCCTTTGCAAGACTTAAATCTGAATTCAAATGCAAATTGACATGAAAATACCTTTTATCTGCAACTTTTTAAATTTATGGTGATCCAAGACACAGATGCAAGAAATTAAATGTAGATGAACCAGCTGCCTGAAAGTCCCCAAAATAAACATTTTGAAAATAAAGAATACTGTATATAATGCATATGAAGATATTTTCATTAAAATAAACCTCAGTTGGAAAACCAATTAAATTTTAATCTACTATGCTATCATAAAGATGGAAGACTAGTCTTTTATTTTTGGCGTATCATTCTGGGACTGGAAAATGTCTGATATATTGAAGATGCAACACCACCTTGATGAAGGATAATATTCAATAGACCACCAATTTCAATGGGCTGAAATGTTGAGCCAAATGCAAGTCTTCCAATTGAGAAGAATCATGAATTGTGAAGAGAAGAAGCAATCCAAGCATTCACAAAAAGGGGCAGAATCTAATTTCAAGCAGGCTTACATCAGCAGAAATGCACCAATATGTATTTGTTTGGTTACATATCTTTTGTCATTATTATTCATTACTATCATTCAGGAAAGTGATCTGTAAAAAAAAAAAGGACAATAATTACTATTGGTTGTTATAGTTCTGGGAAAAGCAGGTTGGAAAATACAGTTGAGTGGACTTTCTCTGTCATGTTAAAAAATATTTCATCTAATATGACATAGTAGAAATTCTACCTGTTCGTAAAAGAATGGTTTCACTAGGATAGGAAAGCAAATTTTCAGCACTTTATAAATTGTGAGAAATACATTTAAAAATCCAAGAAGTCTACATGGCTCTTGTATGCAAATGCCCACCTAATATATTTCTTTGTATAAGGCCCTTGTTAGCAGTAGCAGGATACAACTTCTCTGAATCTAGAGAAATTACCCAATAAATTTTTAAAGACCGAAGTCAGAGTTAAGGTACGGTGCTTTGTGTTCAAGTATATGTGCACTGACAATCTATTCTGCAGCTTTGGTTGTTAAATCACAGTATAGCATAATGAAAACAACCGTCTCTCCACTTTATCCTTTTAATATCTTTTCCTGATCATAGCATCATATTTAAAGTACCAGAACAACATCGTTTCAAGCTTTGACATAAAACTCACTTGTATTTTTACATTGAAATGCAACCAACTAAAATTTACAGACTGCTTATTGTTGATGAGGCAGTAGAACATTGGTATTTTCTTCTGGCATATTTAGATATAGATTCAGCAAGTACAGGATTATCATTTAGAAACATCCAGTAAGCATCCATTTTCATTTTCAGAGAAGATTCCCCCAGAAATCACTAATAATTGAAAATAACTAATTTTATCTTGAAAAATGAGCTGAAATACAATAGGAAAAAACCCTGCTTCAAAAAAAGAAGCATGGACATATCTTTTTCATTTCTAATAAAAGAGAGTACTTATAGCCTGGTGAGGAAATGTAGTGTCTTTTATGCTCTCTAAAACTTGGTTGTTTTCTTGCAGATGTTTTGCTATCAGACTAAATAACATATACAGTGCTTGTAAATGGGTGAGGTTTGCTCTGAGTTTGCCTTTCAGTATTGGTGTAGGTGTGGTTTGTTTCCCTTTGTATATCTTTAGTAAGGGTGCTGTTTATTGCTTGATTATTTGTCTGAGTTGGTAGTTCCTTGATTATAACATTGTTTATTGCTTGATTGTCTGGAGATAGTCCTGTTTATTTAGGACAAACCCACTCCCTTCCAGCTTCCTGCCTGAACAGGGGGTTGGACTAGAAGACCTCTGAGATCCCTTCCAACTCTGTTATTCTGTTATTCTACCTTGTCTGGTAACAAAACAAAACAACCAAGTTCAGGAAGCACTAAGGAGTTCATCTTCCATTTCTCTCTATTTCAATAAGAGTTATCAACAAGAATACCTCAGTATTCTAATACTCCATTAGAAAATACGAACAAATGAATATATCTATATGATTTTTCAGTCGACTTTAGGGAAAGATTTCTAAAAGATATAAGAAAAGAAAAATCTAGAGAAATAGTTACAGTGCCAGACAGAGATTATATAATTTCCTTTAAATATGAACTAGGATTCTCTTTTTTAGTCCTTTTAAAAGAATACCAAACATTTCATTTCACTTCAAGGAATGACCACATGCAATAATGTTGTTTAATCATGTGACATGACAGGAAGTATCTGGGAGGAGGTGCCCAGTCTGGCAAGGGTCTAGTACTGATTTAAGCATGCCAAGGTATTTTTTTTAGTATTAAAGAAAGATGAATTAGATCTTTTGACCACCGGGTATATTTCAGAAAGTAAATGAAATCTGCCTCTTTTTTATTTTCCCCCTGAGGAAAGACAAATACAAGTTGGACTTCATTCCTATTAGCGTTCAACCTGCCAAAGACCTGCAGGGAACAAAATACCGTTATTTTCTCCCAGCTAGATATATAACTGAATTCTTTCTAATCCCTACTGGAAAGTCATAATTTTGGGAAACAATTTACCTCCTGGTTGGAGCTCATCATCTGCAACATTTTCACACTAACCCAATCTTTTCCACATGGCCTCTGACAGTATGTGATTATTTCAGGTAATGATCAGCTTTAACTATACAATAAATTGCTTGCCAAAAATCACAGTATTCCTTTGGCGCACTGTGATAGGAAACTCTTTTGTGAATCTTGAACAATCACAAACTTTTTAGCACTTGATCTTTGTCTTCCCTGAAACAAATCCTTAGACTAGCCAGAAATCTGCATTAAAGACAGTTCCTGTTTCTAGTTGTCAAAACAGGTGCCATCTTCATACAGATGTTATGAAAGCTTTTCTTGGTGACTTTAAATGAATTTCTGTTGAAGGAATGGCTAATTTTATTTCTCAGTCATTTCATGAAGCCTATGTATAGGCCTTGTTACAGACACAAATTTGTCAAAATAGCCTACAGGCAAAATATAGTGTTGCAAAAAAAAAAATCCTTTTTTCTAAAAGAACACTTTATTGGTTAAATAAATTGTACTGAAATCAAACAAATATAAAACCATCCTTCCATGTCTATCCCTTACTACTTAGCATTCATTCCAGCTCTTAAAGAAGTGAAACATTATGAAAATTATTTCATTGGATTGATTTATTCTTCTAAGAATAAATATATAATGTACATAATTGTTATAAACTTGTAACCTAAGCTTTGTTGAACAATATCCCTGTTACTTCATACTGGTCAAGAAGACGTCAAGATAATATGTCAAGACCTCCTTTGTAATAACTCCAGCCTGATTAAATACTTATTAATTGGTTGATTTGTATCACATCTTTACTATTTTTATAAATAATTCAGGGCAACAAACAAGCAACACCCTTTCCTCCTCCTATTGTCCCCATCTCAACAACAATAGATGGAGCAAAAACCTTTGTCTTAAGGATTATTTTATCTGATGCTACACTGAAAGTATCAGCTTAGTATAGAACCATTCAACTGTATTTTTCTTTCTCAAGATAAAGATTCATTGATTCATTGATGAAGTTGCCTTTGTGGAGTTGGCTGGATTATATAACCTTCTGAGGCACAGCAAGGCCTTACAATTCTATTATTTTTCGATTTTTCTAAAGCATTTTTTTCCAATTAGAACAGACTCTCGTACAACATAATCAAATCAGAAGATAAACTGGGATTTGGGTTGAGAGGCTGATTTTAAAACAGTTATGTTTCGTTGTTGTTTTAAAGCCCATACAATTAAAGAAAGTCCCTTCCCTGTGCTACCATGATTCACATGACATTTGAGTTTTCATATGGAACCCGTCCCTTGTGAAGGACAGTGGATGTTTCAGCCAGGGTTGTATCCTTTGTCTGCAAAGTTCTGTAAGCAACTTGACTCAATCCATGAAATTCATCACATACAAGCAAGCCGACACTGACATGAAATGCATTCATCTGAAACCAAAGACCAGATGCTTCCAGAGAATACTTTGATCACGGTTCACTTAATTCTGTCAAAGCCTTTATGACATGGAAAGAGTGAGTAAGTGAATAAACTGGCGTGTACTTTTTGGGTTAAAATAATAGACTTCTTCTGATACAACAGTACATATTTACTGCAATTTCTGGCGCTGCTGATGTGGATGATGATGGTGTTGGTAATGACAGTGATGACCTGAAAGAGATTTCTTTTTTTAAACATGAAAAGTAGGATTTTTTTATTACCTTTTTTCCAGTGTATGAATCTACATATGATCTAAGTTATACAAGACTGTTAATAGAATAAAATGAAATGATACATAGTTCTCAGCTCAGAAAAAACAGGGTTGGCCAACTTAAATTAGTAGACTGAGACCCAAAATAAAAGACATAAACAGACATTTCTTGTTTTAAGAGAGAGAGAAAGAGAGAGAGAGAGAGAGACAGACAGACAGACAGACAGACAGACAAGTAGTTCACCCCAGCCAGGGTGGATGAACTGGAGTGAACGAAAACCATGAACCATGTATGTAAAGGGATACCTTATGCATTAAAAAAGTCACTTTAGTATTTTTCATAAGTGAATATTTTCATTACTCAACAGTGAATAAATCCTGATTTAAAAAAAATTGTGGGGAATCAAAAAGGTCAAAAAAGTTAAGATGGCAGACACACTCTTGCAATCAAATTCCTACCTGCTTTTTCACGTGCCAAGGAGGAGCACATTTATTAGCTGATTGTGGCTATTGACCTGACTTTTGCAAACATATTGCCCTCAATTTAATATAGGAGTGCTTGCTTAGCACATGCAGAATGCAGACTAACAGAGTTGGAAGGGACTTTGAGGGCTTCTAGTCAGGGGTGGATTACTGCTGGTGTTACTGCTGGTTTGCAACCCACGCACCAGATGTGCACTGTGCACGTGTGTACTATTTGAGGTAAATTGTTCTGAGCGTATGTGCAGAACAATTTACAGTGAACTATGCATGTGGAGTTACTAAAATCCAAAATGGCGGCAGCCAAGCGGCAGTGAGGGAACTAGTTTGGGGGGGTGGCAGTGACTCAGGCCTGAATTCCACTACCAGTTCGGCCACACTCGACTGAACCAGCAGCAACCCACCTCAACTTCTAGTCAACCCTCTATTATGGACCCTACTCGATTCCAGACAAATGACTGCCCAATCTCTTCTTAAAAACCTCCAGTGATGGAGCATCGATAACTTCTGAAGGCAAGCCATTCCACTGATTAATTGTGCTCATAACTAAATGGCTGAGCAATATCTCAGATAATGTTTTATTTTAACATTAACCTTTCAAGACATTTTTCAGACATCTTCGGAAAAGTTTATCTTACAAAATATCCATTTTTTTCAAATAAACATAACTTGCCTAAAAACAATTGATGAGAAACCATTGGATATGTATGGAAATCTCCAAAAGAGATTTTATGGCTTCTTCACAAACTGATTGTTGCTAAACTTTTTTTTTTTTTTTTTACTTTTATTAAACATTTATAAGCCGCCCTTTTCCCTGAAGGGACTCAGGGCGGCTTACAATAATAGGGGAGGGGAGTGCAGGACAAAACACAAAAAGAAAATGTGAGTAAGAATAATTAGCGGTAAAACACAACTTTCATTCAACATTCGGGAGGGGCGAGAGTAAAGTCTTATCCCCAGGCCTGACGGGATAGCCAGATCTTGAGGGCTGTGCGGAAGGCCTGGACGGTGGTGAGGGTGTGGATCTCCACGGGGAGATTGTTCCATAGCGTCGGAGCTGCAACTGAGAAGGCTCTCCTCCGCGTAGTCGCCAGTCGGCACTGACTGGCGGATGGAATTCGGAGGAGGCCTACTCTATGCGATCTGATGGGACGGAGGGAGGTAATTGGCAGAAGGCGGTCTCTCAAATAGCCAGATCCACTACCATGGAGCACTTTATGAATGGTAAGTAGGACCTTGAAGTGCACCCGGAGATCAACAGGTAGCCAGCGCAGCTCACGGAGGATCGGTGTTATGTGGGCGAACCGTGGTGCGCCCATTATCACTCGCGCGGCTGCATTCTGGACTAGCTGAAGTCGCCGGATGCTCTTCAAGGGCAGCCCCATGTAGAGCCCATTGCAGTATTCCAGCCTAGAGATCACAAGGGCTCGAGTGACTGTTGTGAGGGCCTCCCGGTTCAGGTAGGGACGCAACTGGCGCACCAGGCGAACCTGGGCAAATGCCCCCCTGGTCACAGCTGACAAGTGATGGTCGAAACTCAGCTGTGGGTCCAGGAGGACTCCCAAGTTGCGGACCCTGTCTGAGGGGTATAAATTTTGACCCCCCCAGCCTGAGTGATGGAACATCGGCCAAATTGTTGGGATCATTCGTGCCTCCGAATGATCTCGCCCAGCGGTTTCATGTATATGTTAAATAGTAGGGGGGATAAGACCGAACCCTGCGGCACCCCATAAGTTAGGGGCCTCGGGGACGATCTCTGCCCCCCCACCAACCCCGACTGCGACCTGTCCGAGAGGTAGGAGGAGAACCACTGCAGAACAGTGCCGCCCACCCCCACCTCCCGCAGTCGTCGCAGAAGGATACCATGGTCGATGGTATCGAAAGCCGCTGAGAGGTCAAGAAGAACCAGGATGGACGCGTGGCCTCCATCTCTGGCTCTCCAGAGATCATCGGTCAATGCGACCAAAGCGGTTTCTGTGCTGTAACCGGGCCTGAAGCCGGACTGGAAGGGGTCAAGATAGTTAGCTTCCTCCAAGGTACGCTGAAGCTGGAAGGCCACCACCTTCTCAACAACCTTCCCCACAAAGGGGAGGTTGGAGACTGGGCGGTAGTTATTAAGAACGGCTGGATCCAAGGACGGTTTCTTCAGGAGGGGTCTCACCACCGCCGCCTTGAGCGTGGTGGGGAAGTGCCCCTCCCGAAGAGAGGCGGTAACAACCACCTGGATCCAGCCTCGTGTCACCTCACTGCTGTTGGCAACCAGCCAGGAGGGACACGGGTCCAGTATACAGGTGGAGGCACTCACAGCTCGCATAGCCTTGTCCACATCCCTGGAGGCAACATCCTGAAACTCAACCCAGAGATGGTCTGCCAAGTCATTCCCTTGTGTCTCGGCTGGATCTGCGGGAGTGGAGTCCAGGTCCGACCAAAACCGAGCAACTTTGTCCGCCAAGAACTGAACATACTCCTCAGCCTTACCCTGTAAGGGGTCCCCCGTCTCCCTCCTAAAGTAGATAGAGGAGGAAATTTTCAAGTTACCAGTGGCATGGAATTTGTTCCCATGTCTGAACTGCTCAGAGAGTCCCCCTCCTCCATGTTTCCCACCTCTTAAAAAGAGGTGGGAGAATACAAAAAAAGCTCTGGCAGAAGTGTACAAGAAACAAGTAGACACCATATTTTTCAGAGTATAAGATGCACAAGAGTATAAGAGGCACCAAGATTTTGAAGAGGCAAATGTTTAAAAAAGTAGGTAGGTAGATAGAGGGATAGAGAGGGAGAGAAAGAGAAAGAAATACAATAGGTAGGGAGGGAGACACGGAGAGTAGTTAGGTAGGTAGGTAGATAAAGGGATAAAGAAAGAGAGAAATAGAGATAAATACAGTAGGTAAGTAGGGAGAGAGACTGTGTGTAGGTAGATTGGTAGGTAGAAGGATAGAGAGAGAGAAATAGAGAGAGAGAGAGAGAGAGAGAGAGGGGAAATACAGTAGATAGATAGGGAGAGAGAGAAAGTAGTTAGTTAGGTAAGTAGGTAGATAAAGGGAGAGAGAGAGAGAAATAGAGAGAGAGAAAAAAAAATACAGTAGGTAGGTAGGGAGAGAGTGTGTGTGTAAGTAGGTAGGTAGTGGGATATATAGCGAGAAAGAGAGAGAGAGGGAGAGAGAGGGAGAGAGAGGGGGGAGAGGGAGAGGGAGAGAAATACAGTAGATAGGTAGGTGTTTCTGCTGGCATAGCACTTGATCAATGTAATTCTCTTCAATCAGTTAAAGAGCTTTGCAAAAGGGGAAAAAAAGGTTTTGCACTCTGCAAACTTCCCCAAAACAGCCCATTTTTTGTGAAAACGGGCCTTTAAAAAAAAAGGCATGAATATCCTTGGGATGGCTTGCAGAGTGCTCCAGGGGGTGGAGGGGTGGGATGAACAAAAAATGGCCAGTTATTCGTGAAAACGGGCCTGTTTTTTTTTTTTCAAAGAAATTGCATGCATAGCCTTATGGAGGCTTATAGAGTGCTGCTGGGGGCTGGGGGGGCAAAAATGGGCCGGTTTTTTGCTCATTTCTGCCCTCCCCAGCCCCCAGGAGCTCTCTGAAAGCCTCCATAAGGCTATGCACGGCCATTTTGGTGGAGGGGGTGGGGCTTCAGGAGGCAAAAATGCTGTATTCGGTGTATAAGACGCATCCAGATTTTCAGTCTCTTTTTTGAGGAAAAAAGGTGTGTCTTATACTCTGAAAAATATGGTAAGTACCGCTCGCTCTAACCCCACTTCTGAGTGGGGGACAAAGTTTTCTTGTCTACCAAATACGTAAAGTTAAGGATGCCTAGCAAGAAATTAGGGCCTAAATTTTTTGGTCCCTTCCCAATAGTGAAAATAATTAACCCAGTTACGGTTCAGCTCAATCTGCCCAAAATTCTAGGGAAAATTCACCCAGTCTTTCATTGCAGCTTATTGAAGCCAGTGATTGGGTACAGCCTAAGACCATTGACCCAGCTTCCCTCTCCTCCAGTAGTGATAGAAGGAGAAACCTACTACAAAGTGAAGAAAATTTTGGACTCTAGAATGCATAGTTTGCATTTTTAGTACATTGGGAGGGGTACTCTTTGTCTGAAGCTACTTGAGTAAAAAGTTGGAATGTAAAAGCTGATAAGTTAGTGAAACCCATGATAAATTTCCGATAAGGCAAAGGGCTCCCCTGGGGGAGAGGTGGTTAGTTATGCTTAGGTTAACCCCCACATTATTCTCTTTTCAGGATATGCTTTTCTTCTGAGGAGAGGCCACCTGTCAGGCCTGCAGCTTTCTTTTGGATCTTTGGCCTGCCACACTCTCTATTATTCCTGTGCCTTTTTCTATTGTGTGAAAATGGAAGGGGGGATTGTACGGAGTTAGATGATATGTAGCCAAAACAAAATTCTTTCTAGAAATCCAAGATCATCCTTCATCTCTGCACCTCTGCACCTGACTGGAATTGGATGGGTGGAACTGCCAGCATGGCAGTGGGAAATTGGACCATGTGATGGACTTGTGGATATGGGGGCAAGATCTTGAACTTTCAACTAGATGGGGAAAAACCTGGAAACTTTCAGTTTTGGGTTTCCCCAGATGTGCGAACATGGCTCTTTTAATAAATTGGAACTTTAGGAAATACTTTGCCTTGGACTCTGATTTACTTTTGGATGCTGTTTGGAACCCTGAAAAAAAGATGTTTAGGATGTAGTTCAAATTTGCTAATACAGCATATTTCTATGACTGCTTGGCTCTTCAGCAGTTGATGATTTGGATAGTTTGAACACTGAGAAGAGAGGTGAGCATTAAATTTAACAAACAAGTGCATGGAACTATAAGAGGAACTGGTAAGCAGGTTTCCATTGGGGTGGTCCTGATATAAAACAAAACCACATTTTGGTATTACTCAAGTTGTTAACAAGCATTTCCTGAAGTCCAATATCCTTTTAGCATACAGATACAGAGACTTTCTCTGGTGGGTTGCACTAGTTTCGCTCACATATGTCCCTTTGGGAGTGAAACGGAGCTTCAAAGAAGTAGGAAATCAACTCAGACAACTCTGGTGATAAAGTAGGGGTGATGCAAAACTCAGCTGGTCAGCAAAGGTGGATGGAACAAGCCAGAACGTTAGTTATAAATGGGTAGCTTAGCACAATGGCGCGTGGGTGGGCCCGGACAGTAATTAAAGGTAAGGGTTAGGCCGAACCTGCGTGGCCATGCAGCAGCCCACCACTGCTTTCAGTCTCAGTGAAAAAAGAGATAAACTGAAGATATGGGTTTTTTTTGTTTTTTTGATAATATGTCAAATGATGACCTTCTTCAGACCCTAGAAGAGGAGAATCAGAGTGAGAAAAGGGAAGGGAGAATTGGCTTATTTGTGATTTAAATAACTGAAGTAATTTATAGATTGCAGCAGCCCAAGATGGTCTGTGAGGTATTGTTTAAAAAACCCTCGTGTACCACCATAGTATAAATAAAGCTCTGCCTGAGTATCTCAGTTTTGATCATACCACTGAGGCCCCCATAGTGATTCTTTTTTAATATGCAGACATTCCTGGTTCCAGCTGTTGCATTGTTCCAGAGCACCTGCTTCCTTTTCTTTATCAGTTAGGGCCAAACAGATTATTAATTTTGCCTGCCCATATTTTACTTTTCAGCCCGTCATTGTTTTCTAAGAAAACAGTATATACAGTATCTGCAATCTTTTTTGTTCAGCTAATAATACCCGTTTTTTTGATACCTATGCAACATGTTATCATCCAGAACCCAAAAATGGCTATTACTGCCTTCATTTCCAAATCTATTGAACAATCATTAACATTTCCTGTCATAATTAAGTGCCCAAAACAAACATGGTCCACTAGGGACCCTTAAACTTTATGGCCCATCCTGTTTCTTTTTGCCTGCACTGGATAATTTGTGAAGTGCTGAATTTGCAGGACTCTGTTCAAGTGCTTTTGGCAAGTTCTTCCAAGCCAACCTTTTCTTTTATTTACATCCCTCAGCATTTTACAGACAGTTGGATAGATGATTGCTGAGTGGCAATGCACACAAAGATACATTTCTGATTTAATAACCCAGTTTGTTTAAGGATCTGTTGCACTCATTTGCATTTCAAAAGGAAATAGCCCAAATACTCTTTTTTTCCTCTCTCTGGGGCATGGAGGGGAGGAGGTTCCTAGTATGTGGAATCTGATATTTTTTAAAAAATCCAAACAATTTGTCTTAAGATTTAAAGGGAAAACAACACACAGTATATTATTTTAGGGTTGACTATCAATAATAAAGCAACCAGCAATCAAGAAATATGGCGCAGATTAGCACTTAGTAGGATAGCTCCCAGAAGGCTTTGGAAGAGATATTCCAATGCCCTGCTGTGTCAATACCTACATAAATACCTAGGGATAGAATCAAGATCACGTGAAGTGTTAATACCACTTTATAATGCCTTGGTAAGGCCACACTTCGAATAGTGCATTCAGTTTTGGTCACCATGATGTAGAAAAGATGTTGAGACTCTAGAAAAAGTGCAGAAAAGAGCAAGATGATTAGGTGACTGGAGGCTAAAACATATAAAGGACGGTTGCAGGAACTGGATGTGTCTAGTTTAATGAAAAGAAGGACTAGAGGTGACATGATAGCAGTGTTATGATATCTCAGAGGCTGCCACAAAGAAGAGGGAGTCAAGCTATTCTCCAAAGCAATACAATACAATACAATAGCAGAGTTGGAAGGGACCTTGGAGGTCTTCTAGTCCAACCCCCTGCCTAGGCAGGAAACCCTATACCGTTCCAGACAAATGGCTATCCAACATCTTAAAGACTTCCAGTGTTGGAGCATTCATAACTTCTGGAGGAAAGCTGTCCCACTGATTAATTGCTGTAACTGTGAGGGTGTGTGGTTGTAGTAAGATGAAGGGGTATATCCCCCCTCCCATTGCCTTGCTTTTCACATCATCCCCCTTTTGCATTTAAACAGGCATCTCTCTCCTGCAAAAAAATACACTTCTCCCAAATAATGTCTTTATTTATCTATGGGAATTAATTTTTCAAACTAGTTCTGTGTATGTGTGTGTGTGTGTGTGTTTGTGTGTGTGTGTGTGTGTGCTGGCACAGATAGCACTCGCTAAGTACACACAAAAAAACATTAAATAGAGTTCTTTCTGTGCCCATTTTTAAAAGAGATTTTACCTTTAAGCGTTCCCTTCCCCTTACCAATTTACTGCTAGAAAAGTCCTTTTTCCAAACTATCTCTCTCTCAGCCTCCCAACCCCACACTAGAACAGTCACAGGCATGCTACAGCTGGGAAAATTAGGCTAATAAGGGAACTAGTTCCCTGAGATTTCCTTCCTTCCTTCCTTCCTTCCTTCCTTCCTTCCTTCCTTCCTTCCTTCCTTCCTTCCTTCCTTCCTTCCTTCCTTCTTCTAATCCACATTTTCTGGTCTTGTTTTTGACACAAGCCAGAAAAAGGGTATATCTGCAAATAAACCATGAAATACTGGAAGGAGGGCAGCAGTCCAGGGAATTTGATTTAGCCATAGACAATGTAGACTTAGAACAATGCATTGTTCTTATATTGGTAAGGTCTTGGTGAGAATTCAAAACTACAACTCAGATTTTCTCACTGCTGTTCAAACCAAGTATCTCTACCACTATAAATGCTGTAAGTTCAAGATAGCCAATTTGGTGTAGTGGTGAAAATAACAGACAAGAAATGGGGAGAGAGTAGAGGGTCATGTCCTTTTCTATTGTCCCTTTCTCCTTTTGTCTTCTACCTTCCCCAATATCAAGGTCTCTTCCAATGAATTTGGAAAGCTAATGATTACCACATCCCAATACATGTGTTGATCAAAAATGCCTGGCTTGCATATTTTTTTAAAATTTCTTGTTGCTGTGGTTGTTGCTAATATTTAGTCATAATAATAGTAATATGTTAGATACAGGACTGTAATGAAATATGCTACACCACCATTACTACACAGAATGAAATGCCATTCGTTCACTAGAAAGACATAAGTATATGAAGAGAGGTCAAACAGATCTGAGGTTTGAATGCATGTATAAGCAAAAACAAGTGTAGTAGCAGATGAGCAGTGCTGCAAATATCTGAATAAGGTATTTCCCGTGTAAAGCCTAGAGAGGAAAGTTCAGGTGCCATGATGTTCCAATACAGCTCTTTGCATAAACAATATGTTACACCGTAAAAAAGTGAAGTAGAATTTCTGCTTAATTAACATCTTTTTAAAGAAGCACATTAGCATTCCAACTTGGCTTATGGACCTAAGTGCTGCAGATGTCCTAAAGGAAAATATGTCTCTTAATAAATTGACATTTCTCTTGCTTTTAAAGCTCGTCTTAGAATAAAAGTAATCTTGCTTTCAATCTGCAAGCATTTCAAGTAATAGATGAGAGAGGTTATGACCAAACAGGTATATTTCTCAATGAGAGTGTCGCAAAAAAAACCCTCAACTGAATACAAAAACAGCAGGGGCTTATCAAGGTATTTGGCATAAATTCTGTTTGAAAAGTGACAAGAGTTGACAATGAACACGATCTTGGTAGTAATATGCTGAGCAGGGGGTTTGTACAGGCCAGATTTTTTGCTTTTCAAAAGGTTTAAGTTTATTGTACATTTTCCTGATATAAAGTAGCATATAATAAAATATGTGTGCTGAATGATGGCATATTTGTTCAAATATGGATAGGAAGGTTGGTTGTTGAATGTGATAAAGATGCAACATGATAGAAATAAAGCATATATAAGTATAGAATGCTTAGAAAACGATTCAACATTGAGCAAGAAGGCAGATATGTATAATGTTCCTTTGTTGCATAATACATTACTGGATTAAGGGATAAAAGCATGTTTAGTGCTGATTTTAGAAATGTGATGTCTTGGATTGTGAATATATATGTACTAATATACAGTGGTGGGCTTCTATGGGATTGCCGGGGTTCAGGAAAGCCCATAGCTAACGTTAGGACCAGTTTGGAGAACCTCCAAATCCCATCCCTGGCTGACCCCACCCACCATGCCCAGTCCCTTCCAAGACTCTCTACGTGGCCCATTTTGGATGTGAGGTAAGTATAAGGCCTGTGCGGAGGCTCGGGGGGGGGACGGGACGGGGACAGGTATCTTGGAAGTTCCGGAAGGCTAGAAATCGACCCATTTCCAGCTTCCGGAGGGTGTCCGGAGCCTGGGGAAGGCAGTTTTCACCCTCCCCAGACTCGAGCCTTGGGAAGGCGAAAATGTCCCCCCACACACACACACACCACCATGGTGAAGGAGGCCGACTAGGCCATGCCCACCATGGCCATGCCCACTCAGCAACCAATCAGAGAACCCGTTTTCTGAAAATTTTGAAGTCCACGCATGAAAATGATGCCGTGTTGTTGGCTGAAAAGCCAAATGATTTTCAGCAAATGTTAGATAAGATTCAATATTTAAACCAACACTTTTCTTCTTGCCAAGACAAAACTACTTGCTCTTAGGCCTAAGAATAAAGAACATACACTTAAGTTTCATCGGACAAAAAAAAAAAGCTTTTGCATCAAGAGTAGGCCACCAATTCAGCATCATTCCTTTGAACCTGCCTCATTGGCAGCCGGGGGGGGGGGGGGGGGGGGGGAATCAGAGGCCTTATAAGCAGGAGCTGCTTCATCTTTTCATCTTTATCTACTAGAGAAGCTCAGCACACTACTTCTCACCTATCATAATATCATCAGTGTATATATGTACTGATCATGTTGCAAACTTAGGATGTATTTCCTCATTCAGCTGATTGGTCTTGCTCGAATCTCTTTTTTTTTCTCCCACCCCATCCCACCTTTGACTCTGCTTTGAGGCAGATTATTCAGACTCAAATTAATGTCTTTCTGCAATTTGCTTTAATGAGGTTGTCATTAGTAAATGGCAGAATGCAGTGGAAATATTGAGGTTAATTTTAATTCATCTTGGTTTCTGCTAAAGTTAGCTGGCCTTACAGTTTCAAAACTGAGTTTGATAATAACCACAGTTTTCAGAATGTTAATCATCAGAATCGAGGTGTCGAACTGAAATCTGCCCTTGGTCATGTGGCAAGGAAGTGCTGTACTGTTTTGACCTATGAAGCATGGATGGTATGCACACAAATGAAGGAGGAATGAATAGCCACTTCCATTCCTATGATGATAGTTCTATTGCATCTTTAGTGCCAGCCTCACTGGGGAAAACAAACCAGGAAATCAACTCCACAGGAAAGCTAAAACTAATTTTATCTAGACCAGGTACAATAATAAAATCTACAGAACCATGGTGGTGCAGTGGTTAGAATGAAGTACTGCAGGCTAACTCACTTCAGATGTTCAATTCTGAGCAGGTAAAGGTTGACTCAGCCTTCCGTCTTTCCGAGGTTGGTAAACCCAGATTGTTGGGGGCAATATGCTGACTCTGTAAACCTCTTAGAGCATTATATAAGTTTAGATACTATTGCTATTATGTCTACTTGTGCAATGTTTCCTCTTCCTCCTTTCCTCCTCCTCCTCCTCCTCTTCCTCCAGTGAATTAGGAAGGTATTGTTCCATATTGCTTATGAATGGCTCTCATTCTGGGCTTTAAAATGCTTCAAATAGAACCAATTTTTATTTAGAACATGTTATAAAGATGTAATGTTAGTGGATAATATTGGGAAGAGCTAATGGAATGCCATGATTTAGACATTTTAGACATTTTATTAGGATTTATAGGCCACCCTTTTCCCTGAGGGGACTCAGGGCGGCTTACAATCACAGGGAAGGGGGTGCAATATCAAAAGACAAACAATATGTGAACAGAAGAAAATAATAAAACACAACTTGCATTCAACAGTCAACACTCGGGTGGGTAAATTGGGAACCTATCCCCAGGCCTGATGGGAGAGCCAGGTCTTGAGGGCTGTGCGGAAGGTCTGGATGGTGGTGAGGGTACGGATCTCGACGGGGAGGTCGTTCCACAGGGTCGGAGCTGCAACAGAAAAGGCTCTCCTCCGTGTAGTCACCAGTCGACATTGACTGGCAGATGGGGTTCGGAGGAGGCCCAGTCTGTGCGATCTAATCGGTCGGAGGGAGGTAATCGGCAGAAGGCGGTCTCTCAAGTACCCAGATCCACTACCATGGAGTGCTTTAAAGGTGGTCATCAGTACCCTGAAGCGCACCCGGAGATCGACAGGTAGCCAGTGCAGCTCGCGGAGGATGGGTGTAACGTGGGCGAACCGCGGTGCGCCCACTATCACTCGCGCGGCTGCATTCTGGACTAACTGCAGTCGCCGGATGCACTTCAAGGGCAACCCCATGTAGAGCCCATTGCAGTATTCCAGCCTAGAGATCACAAGGGCTCGAGTGACTGTTGCGAGAGCCTCCCGGTTTAGGTAGGGCCGCAACTGACGGACCAGGCAAACCTGGGCAAATGCCCCCCTGGTCACAGCCGACAACTGGTGGTCAAAAGTCAGCTGTGGATCCAGGAGGACTCCTAGGTTGCGGACCCTATCTGAGGGGTATAAAATTTGACCCCCCAGCCTAAGTGTTGGAACATTGGCCAAATTGTTGGGAGGGAAACACAACAGCCACTCGGTCTTGTCCGGGTTGAGTACCAGTTTGTTAGCGCTCATCCAGTTCTTAACGGCCTCAAGACCCTGGTTCATCACATCCACCGCTTCATTGAGTTGGCACGGGGCGGACAGATACAGTTGTGTATTGTCTGCATATTGGTGGTATTTTATCCCGTGCCTCCGAATGATCTCGCCCAGCGGTTTCATGTATATGTTAAATAGTAGGGGGGATAAGACCGAACCCTGCGGCACCCCACATGTTAGGGGCCTCAGGGACGATCTCTGCCCCCCGACCAACACCGACTGCGACCTGTCCGAGAGGTAGGAGGAGAACCACTGCAAAACAGTGCCTCCCACCCCCACCTCCCGCAGTCGTCGCAGAAGGATACCATGGTCGATGGTATCGAAAGCCGCTGAGAGGTCAAGGAGAACCAGGATGGACACATGGCCTCCATCTCTGCCCCTCCAGAGATCATCGGTCAATGCGACCAAAGTGGTTTCTGTGCTGTAACCAGGTCTGAAGCCGGACTGGAAGGGGTCAAGATAACTAGCTTCCTCCAAGGCCCATTGAAGCTGGAAGGCCACCACCTTCTCCACAACCTTCCCAATAAAGGGGAGGTTGGAGACAGGACGATAGTTGTTTAAAATGGCTGGATCCAAGGATGGTTTCTTCAGGAGGGGTCTCACCACCGCCGTTTTGAGTGCGGCGGGGAAGTGCCCCTCCCGAAGGGAGGCGGTCACGACCGCCTGGATCCAGCCATGTGTCACCTCACTGCTGTTGGCAACCAGCCAGGAGGGACACGGGTCCAGAATACAGGTGGAGGCACTTACAGCTCGAATGGCCTTGCCCACATCCCCAGAGGCAACATCCTGGAACTCAACCCAGAGATGGTTTGCCAAGTAATCCTCCTGTGTCTCGGCTGGATCTACTGTGGTGGAGTCCAAGTCCGACCGAAACCAAGCCACTTTGTCCGCCAAGAACTGAGCATAGTCCTCAGCCTACCCTGCAAGGAGTCTCCCGCATCCCTCCTATTGATGTGGTTTTGCTTTAAATCTGGAATATTTTAAATAAAAGGACGTAAAAACAATTATAGTCAAATGAAGGTTGAGGTATGATATATATCATATACACACACACACACATATATACACATATATACATACATACATACATACATACACATACACACACACGTATGTATGTATGTATGTATATGATTTGATATGAATTATAGGTGATGACCGTGGAAGGGATGCACAGAAGTTTTGTAACGAATCGACACACTTTCCACAATTTATAATGGAAGATGGTTTTTTTTTTTTTTTTTTTTTTTTTTTTTTTTCCTTGTATAAAATATTTTATTCAATTTTCACATTCCATTTGCAATCATTTATATACAGGGTATTTACTATAAGAAAAGAAAAAAAAAAGAAAAAGGGAATAAAACGAACAAATAAAAAGGAAACACAACTCATCATTCGCAACCCCACCTAACCCTTGCATCCTCCATACACCCCATCTACCCCCTCCAACTTTCCTTTCTCCCTCTAACACTCCCCTCCTACTTCCCTTTCCCCTCAAACCTTCCTTCTCCCCTTACTCCCCAGACACCCTCCTTACATACTCCTTACATTCCCCTTACTCCTCCCTCTTCCTTCCCTCTACCTCCCTCCTTGGTGTATGCCTTTATTCGAGTGTTGTTTGATCTGATAAAAGTAAAGTGAACCAAGGAAAATAATAATAATAATAATAAAAAAAAAGAACCACCGTATATAAATACATTCTTGTTCTTATTAAAACTATATTAACACCCCCCACCCCACCCCCCACAATCCCCATCCCTAATCCTCCCGACTTCCCAGGGCCCACACCTGGCACTACCTTCTATCTAAAATATCTTGTATACATATGGATTAAAAAATAAAAGTAATAAAAAAAAAAAAAAAAAAAAAAAAAAAAAAGGGAAAAGCAGAGAAAGGAAAAAAAAAAAAGGAAAAAAAGAAAAGAGAAAAGAGAAAAAAGAAAAAAAGAGACCACTCTTTGTGTTGATCTCAGCCCCCCATCTTTATCTATGCTTAAATAGTATAAATCATTCTATCTATATTTTATTCTCATCTCTTACTTCTTTGCTATTTACCCCGACCTTCTGTAGGCTCTCCCGTTCCCTTCCTAAACCTCATGATCCCTTCCAATAAGATTTAAGCAACGTGGTTCATGCCATATATTCAAATATAACTTTACAGACAAGTAATCAAACTTTCCCTTCTAGTAAAATTTAAACAACGTAAGTGATCTTTCTTTACCCCTTTTTCAAACAGTAATTCAAAATAATCTAACCAGATTTCCCCTTCTTAGTAAAGTTAAGCAGCGTAGATCAGATATTACTTTACACAGGAATCAATTTCTATCTTAAGATAATTCCAACCGACTTCCCCTTCTAATAGAATTTAAATAACTTAGTTCATTCCACATGTATTTTACCCTCATCCCCCACTTGTCTGATATTTACCACTATCAAATTTATACTACCATTTGTTTAAAATATAACTCAGAGCGATTTGTAGCATAAATCATTCCACATATTCCAATAATACTTTCAGCAAGAATCAGTTAACCTTCTATTTTAAGGTAGTCGCTTCTAACAAAGTTTAAACAACATAAATCATTCCGCATTCTTTTTACAGTTATCTTAAAATAATCCCAAGCGGCTTCTTATTCTAATAAGCTTTAAACAACATAAATTTTGCCCTCTTCCCTTGCTTGTCTGGTATTTACCTCAAATAACGTAGTTCATTCCACATGCATTTTACCCTCATCTCTTGCTTGTCTAATATTTACCACTATCAAATTTATACTAGCGTTTATTTGAAATGTAACTCAAAACTATTACAACCAACTTTCCCTTCAAATAAAAGTTAAATAGCATGGATCATATTCAAATAATACTTTCAGCAGGAGTCAGTTAACCTTCTATTTTAAAATAGTCCCATCTAACAAAGTTTAAACAACATAAATCATTCCGCATTCTTTTAACCACTATCAAATTTATGCTAACGTTACTTTAGAATCTAGCTCAAAGTAGTTTCACCCAGCTTTCCCTTCTGATAAAAATTAGTCCACTTTTTCTACCGGAGAGAGGTCTCAAACCCCCATTCAGTCCTCAACTTTAGGAAGTCTTTTGAAGTATCTAAATTCTTGATCTGCGTTCTTCTGCTTCTCCGAGGGAGGAGGGGCTACCCCCTCCATCTTGCAGCCGCATGGCCAGCCGTTTGCTTTCTCCTTCCGCTTGTCTCTCCTCTCTTCCAAGCGCATCAGGAAATCCCGCCTTCAGAATCCTACAATAGAAATCTTGAGCCTCTGAAACAGAATTAAGACGAAATCTTTGATTCTCAAATGTAACCGTGATGCCGGCAGGGGCCTCCCATCTGTATCGAATCTGTTGACTCCTAAGCTCTTTAGTTAAAAAGGTGTAGTCCCTTCTTGCTTTCAACATCTGGGAAGGTATATTTTTGAAGACAATCACGTCCTGGTCATCAACTCGGAGACTGTTATTATGAAACTTTTGCACAATCGCGTTTCTAGATTCTTTGGTAGAGAAATGTATAATTATATCCCTCGGGAGCTGTCGCTGTTCCGCTGTCAATGAGTTCTGGCGATAGATTTTCCGAATCTGCCAATCAAAGTTAAGTCCCGGGCTTCCCAGCGCATGGCTGAAGGCTTCAGCAAAGGTCTGTTTCAAATTCTCTTGCTCCTTTTCACGGAATCCCCTGACTCTTATTGAAAATGCCTTCCTATCAAAATTTAGCATCATAAGCTGTTCTTCGTTATTTCTAATTTTTTCTTGTAAAATTTGAATATTGGTAGTCAAATCAAAATTAGCCTTCTCCAGACTTTCCAATTTGTTCTCTATTTCAGCAGAGTAATCCGACAGGGCAGACACGGCTGCAAACGTATTCGCCTTCATTTGATTAACTTTAGATTTTAGATCATCATAAAGTTGCAATACAAATTCCTTAAGTTCTTGCTTAAAGGCATCAAAAATTTTAAAGAGATATTCCTGTGTTAAAACTTCTCCAGTAGAGGGCGTAGGAGACAAAGGCTGTATTTCCAAAAAAGATTCTTTAAATTCTTTAGACACATTTGTAGCAAGACGCTTCTTTGATCTGGGTGCCATAATAAATAAACAAGTAAGCAGCGCTTCGCTCCCCTCTATTTCCAAAGAAAAAGAGTTTATTTTGTTAAGGAGCGGTCTGCAGGAAGATAAGCCCGGCTAAGTACATCCAGTAATCATCCACGGAGAGAAATCGCCATTTTGTAGTCTATTTAAACAAAGAAGTCTTTAAGACGAATGGTGCTGGTATTTAAGATAGTAATAAAAGCATAAATCTCACAGGGGTGGTACCCTCCCGTATCAAATCTAGCTTGAAAAAAACTTTGTTTTGTCCTGGGGGGGGCTAGCCTGTCTGGGGCTGCCAAAAAAAAAAAAGGCAGCTGAGAAGAACTGGCCGGAGATAAAAGCTCCGCTTCGGCTGGATCTAATCTCTTCCACAGCCAAAAAAAGAAAAAGGCTGTGGCTTACGAATAGACCCTAGTCTACGGAGCTACCCTCCCTGCCCCTTTCTTAGCCAAAAAGGGGTGCTATCTATGATGTTATTTAGATATACAGACCAGATCTCTGAGGAGCTCGGTGGAGCCCTCCTCGGCAACAGGCCACGCCCCCAGGAAGCCTCAATGGAAGATGGTTTTGTGGGGGGTTTTTTGTTTTTTGTTTTGGTGTGTTTTGTCTGTTTGTGTTTATTCAAAAATAAAAAAAAATATTTATAAAAAAATGCTTCAAACCCTTTTGCCTAGCCCTAGGCAACAATTCCTGCATACTGTAACTCCATTAAGATCAGTTTCCTTATTTTCTACAGTTGTATTGCCTCTTTTGGAGACTCATCATCATTATTATTTTTAATGAGCCAGGCTTAAATTTAAGTTCTTAAGTTCTTAAGTTTTCCTTTTCTGGTCCAGTCAATGAAGTTGTGGTCTTACTTTTCCAGAAATCCAGACACGTCTTTTATATTTGATGCTTTGTCAATACTACAATGTTAATAGAGAAAAGAAGAATGTTTAAGGGCTGGCTCGTCTCCATGATGTTGGCAGAATCTATGTGATTAGAACAGATTTTGTAGTTCTGATGCTTCCAACTAATATGATCACTTTAGATTATCTAGAAGCCAGTCTCATTGAATATCTTACTCCTCAGTTAACATACCTAGATTAGATGGCTCTTAATTTAAGGTGCCTGAGAGAGCTTTTTCCTCAAACACTTTTCTTTGAAGAGCAAAATAGAACTGAGAAATCAGGCATGACTTGGCCTAATAGTAGGTTGACAAATTGCATGGACAATCAACCAAAATCCTAGTGGGTTGGTGTCTGGAAAAATTCTTTCTCAAACTCTCTTACCTTGGTATTTTATCTCTATTTGTTTTAATCTGAAGTAGGCCCAGAGTTTGCAGCTAATATTTTGCGGAGAAGGTAGAATATTATCAAAAGAAAAAACGCTAATCCAGTCACAGCTTCAGCTATTTTGAAAACATTGATTATTCAATGGGAAGGGAATAAAATGTTATCTTTAAAGTTAGATTTTTTTTAAAAAATTGTAGATGAAAAATGTAGCGTTTTTATGTTTTTGGAGCTCTTTGAGAAACAGAATTCTGAGAGAGCTGCATATTACGAGGAATTATCATCAGAAGCAATTGTTGTCTAATTTAAGTAACATTTTTGTGCTAATCTCAAAGGCAACTAGACTATTTTTTTCCCTTGAAGAGGAGAAAGAAGTAGATCTTTCACTTCTCATCCAAGAAACCTCATCAGTCTGGCAGGATGATGAGAGCAATGGAAGGATTTGCTCTGACAGGGTTGGGGGAGAGGGGGGCTGGAAGGATCTTTTTTTAAATCATCTGGTTGTTAGCACTCCCTCTGAGAGTTCTTGTGGGCACTTAGGGGTTTATCTGTGCCCTCAACGTCATCACCTGTATTAGAGTGCAAATGGGGGTGGAATCTTCTTGGAACTTCTGAAAGGGCTGCATTGTAGACAGGAGATACGTGGTGTCTTATTCCTCCTCCCTCTGCTGAGAAAGGGCTGCTTATGTTAGTGTTAACATAAATGACCTCTTTCGAACCAACTCTTGTGCTAGGTGCCTATACACCCATCTCCTCACTCTTGTATTTTCCTTATTGCTTATTTCACCCCATTGCCTTTCACCTGTATCATAGTTCCCTCTGCAGAGTGATGTTCACTTCATATTGGCAGACCTTGTCCAGGAGTCTGGTGTCCTTCAGGCGTAATTACTCTTCCTTTAAAAGGCAGATCCTTTGCATGGGCTTTAACCAGGAGTTGAATAATAATAATAATAATAATAATAATAATAATAATAATAATAATAATAATAATAATAATGTGATACAATTGTACAACAACAATAATAATCATCATCATCATCATCATCATCATCATCATCATGTTTCTTTAAAACAGAGTTGAACTAGTCTATTTTTATTGAATTTTACTCAATAGGTTACAAGCTTTTACAGCAATATTTGATATTGATCAGATTTGGATTTGTACTGAACAGATACATCCGAGAGAGTTCCAGATACATTTTGAATAGTAATGGACACATAAATTAGAAATAGCAGAAAGCAGCTATCAATCTTTTTTTTAATCAGTCTGGAGAAAGCCTTTGACAATATGGAATGATTTTTCATATTCATGACTCCAAAGAAGATGAACAGTAGTTCAATTTTTTTAAAAATGGTTATAGGGCAGTCATGAAGAACAAGAAGCCATGATAAAGGTTATACAACATTTTTATTCCCAAAATGTACTATAACGAAAAATGAAAGACATGAAGACATCTTCTTCTTCATTTGTACTGGTTGTCAGGGTTCCAAATAGCATCCATAATAGTGTTGTTAGCAAGGAAAATTTGACAAGAAAATAGTTTATAGTGAGTCAACAGATTTCCTAAGTTTATATTGCTGGTGGTGGTTTTTAGTTTTTCTGTCTTCCTTCTCTCCCTTCCCCCATTCTTTCTTTAATAAATACTGTATAAGATGCGGATTGTGCTATTTTTGCTGTGGATAGTCATAATACTATGTATTATTTCTTCCTATGATTTTTATTTTTACCTTGCTATTCATTATTTTTATAAATAATTCAAATTGTACAACATACCTAATACTCTTTCCTCCTCCTACTTTCCCCACATTAATAACCTGTGAGATGGGTAGGGCACAGAGAGATTGACTGACTCAAAGTCATCCAATCTTCTTTCATGTCTAAGGCAGGACTATAACTCACGGTCTCTTGGTTGTGGGGTTCTTGGTGCTCTCTTGAGCCTGGCAGTTTTCTTGCAGACATTTCATTACCAAACTAGGTAACATCATCCATGCACTTAGTGTTACCTAGCTTGGTAATGAAACATCTGCAAGAAACCACCAAGCTCAGAGTCTACCAAAGACTCTACAATTTAACCCTGAGCTACAAAAATATTCTCTTCTACAGGATCTAAGTCTCCTGGTATTTGGCCTGCTGCCTTACTTTGATTTCCTTCTTCTTAATTCTGCATACTTGCTATCATTACCTCAACTTCAAGATGACAGTGTTTGCACTTTGAATGGCTCAGTTATCAGATATGGTTTAACAAGAACTCTTGGAGATTACTGGCATTTACCCAAAGAAGAGAAGTACTCTCTGCAGCAAATCACAGGGTTTAATACTACTGTTGAAAAGATTAACAGCAATCTTATTAATGTTTTAAGTAAATTCCGAGGGGGAAAAAACCCACTAAAGACTTATTTAAGAATAACTGTTCACAGACTTGAAAAACTAATGGCAACTATTTTAAGATAGGGAAAGCTAAAATTGTCCTGCCTAAGAAGAATAGCAACAGTGAAAATGAATATTTTACCAAGGCTCAATTTTTTTTGGGGGGGGGGGTTATTTCGTGCTTCTTTATATCATGAGTCATAGTCACTATTTGCCAATATTCTGCTTTATCTCAATTTTACCCAAGGACTGTAAAGGTAGCATCTATTTATGTAAAAGATACCCAAAAGAATTGCTATATCTGGGCTGAAATAAGCTGTTCCAAAATTCTTCCTAAGTTTAAGTATGCCTCATTTTGTTTTGTGTTTCATTGTTTATAACATTCTTCTTTTTGGCTTCCAGGCTCCATTTTTCTTCTTCTCTTCTTTAGTTTAACATTTAACTGCCTGGCTAACTATGCATGTAGGCTGCTAAGATATTTCAGCCAAAATCCATGTATCCCTCCAATTCTTATTTTCTTCAATTATCTCTTAACCATTTCTTCTCTTACTTCATTTTCCTATGGTTTTTTCCTTAAATTTACTTTTGTAGCATAAATCCATTGTGCCCATCTGTTCTGTTCCTACAATACTTTACAGAAATGCAAAATTTCTGGAAATTGAAAAACAAAAATGTTCACTTTGATGGTGCTTGGAGTCAATATACCTGCAAAATTAATACAGATTTGTTCTAAATTGTAAATTCTGTTTATATGGGCTAAAATGAGTGTCATTCCTGATGTGCAATTCTCTCTTTTAGTTCTTGATCTTCAGGTGTGAACTCAGAAGATCCCAATCCCTTTTCCCTTTTGAATTCTAAGCAAATTTTCCATTCAGGGTCACCTTTTCTTACCTGTTTTTATTCCTTTAATTTCACATCCAGATTCTCTACTGATAACATAAGCAACACAATATATTAGCTGGATTGTTTCATTGTTCATATTGAAATAGGTTTCCAATGCTTTGTTTATGTCTAGAAGAATCTCTGATAAAATTCTTCCATTTCTTCGCCTTAGGAGATAGTTTTATTCTTCCTATTCATTCTAATACCATTTAATTATTTTCCAAGCAATTGTTTTTGCCTTTCAGATATCCTGGGCTACCTATGTGTACAAATTTGTTCATTTTCATGTATAAGGGAATCACCTTACAAATCTTAACTTTTCTATTTCCACATCAAGAGAGCTTCTATCATACATTTTCTGCTATTCAGATTTTTCAAATTGCCTTTTGGACTCATATTTTAGTCAGTGTTGGGATTCAAACATTTTTACTACCGGTTCTGTGGATGTGGCTTGGTGGGTGTGGCATAGCTTGGTGGGCATGGCAGGAGAAGGATACTGTAAAATCTCCATTCCCACCACACTCCAGGGGAAGGTTACTGCAAAATCCCCATTCCCTCCCGATCAGCTGAGACCCGGGAGGCAGAGAATAGATGGAGGCGGGGCCAGTCAGAGGTAGTATTTACTGGTTCTCCAAACTATTCAAAATTTCCAGTACCGGTTCTCCAGAACTGGTCAGAAGCTGCTGAATACCATTTCTGATTCTAGTGCTTCTTATTCAGCATCTATAAAGTCTTTGATTAGGGACATGGTGGCTCAGTGGCTAAGAAGCTGAGCTTGTTGATCAGAAAGGTCGGCAGTTTGGTGGTTTGAATCCCTAGCACCACATAATAGAGTGAGCTCCCGTTATTTGTCCTTCTGCCAACCTAGCAATTTGAAAGCACATAAAAAATGCAAGTAGAAAAATAGGAACCACTTTTGGTGGGAAAGTAACAGAGTTCCATGAACCTTCACCATTTAGTCATGCCAGCCACATGACCACGGAGACGTCTTCGGACAGCGCTGGCTCCTCAGCTTTGAAATGGAGATGAGCACTGCCCCATAGAGTCGGGAATGACTAGCACATATATGCGAGGGTGACCTTTACCTTTACCTTTAAAGTCTTTAATGTTAAATATGAATTTTGTCCATAAGCTTTTGTTTACTAATTATTGCATCTAAGTTACTTTCTTTCCAAATCTTCTTATTGAGGTATTTGTTTCAAAATAGCATTTTGTGATCATTCTGCTTCCAGATATGGATAAGGATTTCGATTTTTGTCTGCCTGCCAGTTGCTCTGCAGTTCCTTGCCTTGGTTACCTAGTAGAGGGCACCAAACTCTGTGGCACACATGTCATCTGATGCCCAGATGCACCTCTTTTGATCCAGACAATGTCCAGTATGAAAATTAGTTTTCTAATATTCAGCATAAAAGTCAATATCATAATTTTTGTTATTTATGGCTGCAAAACATGAACTCTGAAAAAGGCAGATGGGGGAAGGGTGAACGCCATCCAAATGTGGTACTGGAGAAAACTATTACGCATCCCAACGAGTGCAAAAATCTCAAACAGAGAAGCCCTTGACCAACATTTACCAAAAATAACACTCAAAGTGAGGATTGCCAAATAAAAGCTATCATAGCTTGCAGGACTTGGCTAAAGTATGATAGCTTTTATTTGGTCAAGGGCTTCTTTGTTTGGGATTTTTGTGACTTGAGAATGATCAGCATGGATCACTCTCCATACTGGAAAATGGAGAAAGGGCCACCCTAGAACCTGATGGCTGGACACTATAAAGTCTGACACTCAAATGACCATGGAGGTTTTGAAGGTAGCAGTGCAAGATAGAGGGGCATGGATCCATAGTGCTGATCCATAGATTGGATGAGGGTTGGACGTGATTGAATGGCTGACAACAATGAGCTATTCACCATTGCATGTGGCTTGTAGGTTGCATGTAGTCTTGGCCTTCAAGGCTCTTCTTTAACGTGACCCGTCAAAAGCGCGGACGACAAAAGCGCGATCGACAAAATCGCGCCTTTGACGTCATCACAGCGCGACGAAAAAGATCGAAAAATTCAAATAAAAATTAATAAAAATTAAATTAAAGCAAGCCGATTCACATAAAGGTAAGGGTTAGGTTTAGGGTTAGGGTTAGGGTTAGGTTAAGGGTTAGGGTTAGCTTTAGAGCGTTAGGGTTAGGTTAAGGGTTAGCGTTACATTTTTCGTTACTTTAACGGTTAGGTTTAGGGTTAGGTTTAGGGTTAGGTTAAGGGTTAGGGTTAGGGTTAGGTTTAGGGTTAGGTTTGGGGGGCTTAGGGTAAGGTTTTCGCTTTATTTTTACATTTTTCGAACTTTTTCGTCGCGCTGTGATGACGTCACAGCGCGCTTTTGTCGAGCGCGATTTTGTCCTACGCGCTTTTGTGGTGGAACCCTTCTTTAAGGCTCAAGTGATCATTGCAATACAATATTCCCAGAATCACTCTCAATCATTAGATCAATAGCAATAGCAATAGGAATAGCAGTTAGCAGTTATATACCGCTTCATAGGGCTTTCAGCCCTCTCTAAGCAGTTTACAGAGTCAGCATATTGCCCCCACAGTCTGGGTCCTCATTTCACCCACCTCGGAAGGATGGAAGGCTGAGTCAACCTTGAGCCGGTGAGATTTGAACCGCTGAATTGCAGATAGCAGTCAGCTGAAGTGGCCTGCAGTACTGCACTCTAACCACTGCGCCACCTCGGCTCTGCCATGGCAAGTTGGCATCTCATTGCAGAGATCATCATCATCATCATCATCATCTTACAATGCCAACATTTAATCCTAAGGCTATTTTTGAGCCAAGATATAGCTATCACATTACTTTAGGTAGCAAAGTAGGAAAATTTAAGTTCTATATGCTGGTATTTCTGCACATTTCTCTTTAGTGAGAAAAGCTGAATAAAATGTAATATCATCTGCTAAAAAAACATTTCCAGCTTGACCTGATAAAAATAACTGAAAAAATGCTATCAGCAGGGCAAGTTCTATTTTCAAAATAATGCTCTGATACACGTTTCAGACTTCTGGATATCTTAGCCTTTTATACATTCAAGTAGTCCTTGTTTGTCAACTATAAGTGGTACTGGCAACTCAGGTATTATGTCAAGTGGTCTGTAAGTGAAACAGCGACTATGCTCTTACTTCAGCTTTCCTTTGCTTTTCAGACCTTTAATGGTGCAAGGATTTATCAAAGTGCAAGGATTGGTCACAAAGTTACATTTTCCTCACTATCATAACTGGGAATGCTTGATGAACAAGGCTAAATAAAGGTTATTGGTATGCTGAAGAAGCAGCACACCGAATAGAAAAGTAATTTACAAACACATTTAACAAAAGAAAAGAAACCCTGGATTTTTGAAAGAAGAAATCTTAGTGGTCAAGAATATTTTATTCTCTTATGAACTGCAGAACAAATTGAAACCCCAAGGAGAGGAAAAGCAATATTTAAAGAAACGGTTAAATGCTAGAATTTCTCTCACCATCAGATGCTGCAGAATCCATAGTCAATAGGCCAAAACAAATCCAAAGGCACATTTAAGAATGAAAAGTGTAACCGTAAAATTATCACGAAGCTTCATAAGCCATTACTTCATCTAAAACATTACACATCCCATTAATTTAGCTTTGAATTAGCCTCCATCCTGATTTGATGTTCTCAGCTCTAACAATATTTCAGCAAATTCTCTAAATCAATACTCTATCAGCAGCAACTCCAAATTGTTTCAAGCAGGCTCTCTGTTGCTTTGAACACCTTTTGTCTGTGCGACACTTCTTAAAGGCCAAATGAAATGTTCAGAATCTGTGTTAGGCAGTTGTGAAGAGAGATAATATCTTAAGCTAAAGTCTTCTTGATTAATTGTAAAAGGTAAGAACTTGGTGAATATCAATCACTTTCCATAAAAAGTTTGCCCACACCTCAAGGGAACGAGGTGTGTTTTAGAAAAGCTGGTTCATTTAAATTTTAAATAATGTGAATCATGGATTTTTCAAGGGATGACAAAAACTAATTAGATTAGAAAGCCAAATTGGATGAGTATTGTTGATGCCCAAAATTCCAATTAAATTTTTATGTAACAAGAATTGATCAAGTTGCAGACACTTGGCCAGTCAAAGCAGCCTTATAGAACTTGATAATAATGTTCACATTTTCAAATGTATAGATTAGTTTAACATTATAAGAAAATACTCAAAATCTATAAGTGGAGGAGCCTATACTTTAAACTGCTCCCAAAATTCCATCTCTGTTTCTTTTCTTTATTTGCAATCTCCTTCCATATAATAGGTTTCTTTGAGTTTTACTTGGCTCATCACATTCTTCATTGACTTGAAGGGGCAAATATCCCATGTTTACTGATCAGTGCTAAAGCCAGTCATTAAGAGCCATCAACCCAATATTTTAATCCCCTGAATATCATATCATTTGTAACAAGCAAATTAATTCAAGCTATTCTTAGAATCAAGAACCATCAAATGGTGCAATCAATCAATCAATCAACCAACCAATCAAAGATATCACTGACAATCTAATTTAGCTTTCTTCAGAGCCAGATTTAACATTCTTCTTTCAGCACTCCTCCAGGGCAGGTATAAGAGAACTCTAATAGTAGAATGGGTATGTACAGTATATGTGGCAGTGGTGGGTTTAAATTTTTTTAGAACCTCTTCTGTAGGTGTGGCCTGCTTTGTGGGAGTGGCTTGCCAGTCATGTGACCAGGTGGAAGTGGCTTGCCAGCCATGTGACCAAGTGGGAGTGACTTGGCAGTCATGTGACTGGGTGGGCATGGCCAACTTGTAAAATGTGCTGAAACTCACTTAACAATGCTCTTGCTTAGCAACCAAAATGTTGGCTCAGAAACTCTGGCATTTGAAGCACGCAAGTCTTAAAGCTGTCAAGTTACAAGACCCTTGCACCCCTAACCCTTTAGGAAAAAAACCCAGAGATGTTCAAACTTGACAGCTTCAAGGCTTTAAGGTTTAGATAGGACTCTTAGAGGTGGGCGGGGTGATTGGTGAGCCAGCCAATCAGTGGGCAGCAGGCGGGGCAAGTGTGGTGTGGACGGGTGGGGGGAGGGAGCTGGAACCGGTTCTAAATGGCACAGTAGATTTGTGGAACCTCTTCTATAGAAGAGGTTAGAACTGGCAGGAACCCACCCCCGATATGTGGTAAAGGAGAAGTTGAAGATATCTCACATGTTTTATTGTACTGTCTGCACATATTCTCCCCTTACTAGAGAGATTGCCAAGTAGGGCAGACAATTTTTATATAGGCTTTCTCCTCCAGGAATCAAACCCATCTACCACACATGCAGTGGCAAAATTCTGTGTTGCTGCAATGTCCACAAGAAAAAAATTGGTTACAGAATTATAGCTGTCATCTTCTAACAAGTATTTGGACATATCTCTAACAATTTCTGGACCATTGTATTTACTCCCATACTTATCGGTTTTTCACCTACATAAACCAGGGAGTGACCCGAACAGTTTGAGAGCATGTATGTTGTTATCCACTTTTAATATCAGTACTTTTAAAATATATTTTAATGCCAGTACTTTTTAATATATTGTAAAAAGTAATGTCTATTGCTGGTCTTTGACCGTAATAAATATATACAATACATACAATGGATAATATCAGTTGTGGGTTACGACGGGTACGCCCCAATATGGGCGTACTGGTGCCTGCCAGGAGCACCAGGTCCCATTCTGGTATGGTGCCCTGGAGGGCCCACCTGCCCGCCCACACTCCTTACCTGCATTTGAGCAGTTTGGGGCTTCCGCACACGCGCATCGAGTGTACGGCACCTGTTCAATGCTCCGCTGAGCAGTTGGAAAATCACGGAGGCGTCGTAGGGGCGTCACTGTGTGTCACGGGTGGTAAGTACACATGCGCACACTGCGCGTGTCTGCCCATGTGCTGCACACATTCATGTGGTGGACACCCAGCCGTATCAGTTGCAATGAGATCAGGAACCCACCACTGGATCATGTCTTCCAACAGTATACATATTTAGTATGCTTGTTTTAAATGTTCCTTTCAAATATACCATGAAACCTTATTTTCTCTTAGGAGTCTGCTGTCTATGCTATTCCACATGTTTCATCTCTTGGAGTTCTGTCATACCACATCAGAAGATAAAGGAGCCTACAGGAATGCATTGTTTTGCCTCAAACAGAGTCAACATAGGGCTGCTTTTCCTTAACCTGCAGATTCATTTCACAACTAAGAGCTTCCTTGCATAGAAAAATCCAAAATGGTCCCTTTCAAAGAAAACACCCCTTTGGAATTCCACAGAATCCTATTATCTATCAATAACCACACAACAACTGAAATATTTTGGATTAGAACACAGGCAAGTTCTTTAATCTTAACTTTATGCTAGTAATTAACATGTTTTATACAAGTATGAAAAATAGCATGATCTATGGAACAACTGAAGATTTTTTTTAAAAAAAAAGGTTAAAAAATGCAGCAGAGGAAAAAATCCAATATTTCATTAAAACTAATTTTCACGTTTAGTCTACTAAGCCAAAGATTCAGAATTAATTTATTTATTCTTTGCTTGCTATTGGACATATTAGAGAACAGAAAGCTTAGTGAATGAGAAGCTTCCTCATTCACAAGATGTCTGCTAATTTCAAAGGATCGACTTTTCCAACATTTACTGCTATTTATTTATATTTCATATTTCTAAATGATCCATCTCCCTCAAGGATGTATACTTTTGGTTTGAGAGGAGAGGGGGCAGGGGAGCATTTCTTTCCAAACTCATCCTGGGCTGCTTCTGTGGATACCCATCATTTTTATTTTCTATGAAAGCTTTGAGTGATCCAGAAGCACTCTTGGAAATGAATATAAAGTTGGAGTCTATTTGCACTTTCATCAATGCTCTCTCTCTCTCTCTCTCTCTCCATCTTGAGCACATGATTTCTCCAACCACTAAGAAGATTATGCATGCAAAATTATTCATGCCTTTCTTTCCTATAATCTTGAAAGAATTCATTTTTTGCACTCCAGTCACCAGAACGATGTAAAAAAAAATCAGTTAAGGGATAGGGTATAAACATATTGGATGAAATCTCTGAATCAAATCAACTTTCCAAATTGAATGAAAAAACATTTTATTATCACCCAAGACCAGATCGTAAAAGTTAAAACAGTCTGAGAATACAGAAAAATCTTGTTAATGAAGTGAATAATAATACTCTTGTCAGGCCTGAACTCCGCAAATCCTTATGACTTGACTCTGGAATGTAACCGTTGTATGGGAAAGTTAAGGATGCTTATCTTTTTGGAATAGCTTTAAATGCCATTGGATTCCAAATCAGATTGTTGGTTAGTTATCTCCAAATTGATCCATTATCTTTGGCCTAGGCATACTGTGGGGGTAAATGTACCTCCACATGACATGAAAGCTGTATTCATTACAAGCTTTGAGACCCCTTCCTCCCCATATCCAAGCATATGAACTGTGTGTAAAGTGCCCTTATAAGAAATTACTCAGAACAACCGGAACTGATCCTGACTCGTGATAGAGAGAAGACTCAGTTAGAAATCTGTGGGCCAGTGCTTCTATTCACTGTCCTTATCTCAAAGATAGTATGGCTGGCATGATGACAATGAGGAAAAGATATATAATAATAAGATTACATAGATGGGTTTACCCAGTCTCCAAAGTCTGCCTTTTTCCTTCGTCTTGTCTTTACAATCCAGGCCAAAGTTAAATAAGTTCTGGTTCTGCTTTTGATCAGGGCTGCTTAACTGTTTATTGATTGCATGCTAAATGAAATTATGTTGTAACTTTAAAGTGGATTGATTGCTTTAGCTGAGCCAGGTTTGGGCCACAACAATAGAAACCTCTTTTCTGAACTGAGTGTACGTTCAGTCATTCAACTCTCCAGAAATTTGAATGAAATAACTTTGGAAATACACATTTAAATAAAAGGTTCAATCAGATCTGATCCAATCTGCGTAGCAAAATCAGTTATGTCCCCTAATGATATTTGGGTTTTCTTTCTTGTCATTGGAAGACATACAATAATCATTTTTCAGTGCTATTCCATGTTCTTTTGTATGTCAGACAGATGTATTTACCTTTTCCCTCTGCGATTTCAGCTGCACACAGGGAATCTATTTGACTGGCTCAAAAAAATCATGAGATTTTCGTCTCTGGTCATTTTGTTTTTGCCATTATATTACAAGTGATGGCACTGGAAGAAAAATCAGATCGCTGGATTAAATGTCACATAAGGAGAATGATGCAGTTGAGAAAAAGAAAAAAAAATGGGACCAAGAGAAGCATCCTCTAAGGCTAAGCAAAACAAACTGCATGTAGAGTTGTAACGAGTACTCAAAATTGCAGGAAGCTGAGGGATAGTTTGACATTTATAAGAATAAATAGAAAAGAAGGCATGAAATATTGATTCTATCTTTATTGAGAACAGCTTTCCTGATGGTGACAGTAGAGCAGAATATAAGAAACAAACCAGTGGAAAATTCCTTGCCTCCAGTTTATCACCTTTAAAGACCTCATTAGGACCCACACAATCTTATATAGAAAGGTAAAGATTTCCCTGTTAGTCATGTTTGACTCTATGGGGAGGTGTTCATTTCCGTTTCTTGGCTGAGGGAGCCAGTGTTGTCTGAAGACAATTTCCATGGTCATGTGGTCATCATGGTTATATGCCAAAGGTGCATGGAATAGTGTTATCTTCCCACCAAAATGGTACCTATTAATTTACTTGCATTTGCATGCTTGTAAACTACTAGTGGACAGGAGCTGGGGGCAAATAACGGGAGCTCACCCACATTGCATGGAGCTCAGGTCTCAAACTGGTTGTCATCTCTCCAACTGACAAGCTCAATGTCTTTGTTGTGGCCCGCCAGTGGCCAGCAGAGCTGGCAGCAGAGTCGGACAGTGAGGAGGTTGGGGAGGAAAATGAGCCAGTCCTGGAGGCTGGGGAAGGCTCAGATGGCATCAGCAGCAGAGATGGGGCCAAGGCCATCTGGCAGTTCTCAGCTGCCTTTGGAGCTAGACAGCAGTGAGGCAGAGAAACAGTGGGATCCTATTCCCAGTATGCGCATACACAGAGCTTCCAGAAGAAAAGAACAATTAAGAAATCAGGGTCGGCGTGGGAGTAAAGCCACAGGTGGATGGTAAATGGCCCCTCCCATAGGAAATAAAAGAGGAGTGAAAGAGAAGTGGGCTTTTGGAGGAAACAATTTGTTCATTCATTCATTTGTTCATTTATTTCAGGAGCGTGAAGATGTGTCCATGAATCTCAGAGACTCTGTGTTAAGTCTTTCCTTGCACAGCACTGCATTTGGAAAATATTTATATGGTAGCTTTCCAAGCTAGATAAGGTCTGTGGTCATAAATTCACCTTTGAAAGACTGTTTGCTAGGCCTTTGATGAATGTGAATGAGAAAAAATTCACATTTGTTTAATAAAAGGGGGTTTGTCAGAACCAGGAATTTGCCTCATGCTTTTTGGGGAAGCCCAGGTCAGAAGTCTTTAACTGCTAAGCCATTGCGCCCCATTGTTTTTTCATACTGCATTCCCAAAGGGAAAGCCATGGAGAAAAACACATTCGTTTTCCTGACCTCATATTTTAAAATAAAATCTCCCCACACTTTAAAAACACTGCAATTAGTTTAGTTGTGATTTTTTTTCATATAATATATAAATTTAATAAAAATAAAATCCTTAAAAACAAAAAAGATTTAGCAATGGAAGAAACCTTTGAAAGAAACAAGAACTGCTGGTTTCAATTTAAGCTGAATGTACTATAAGAGTGTGCTGTCAGGAGCAATCTGTTGATTGTAAACTTTACCTTATTTCTTATAATTACAGGCAGGCCAATAGTGTAATTGAGAACAAACCTGCCTGTACTGCCTATTGCAGCTCCAGAAGAATGCGAAAAAACATCCCCCTCCCCAAAAAAAATCATATTAATCAATTGTGCAACTAATTCTCTATGCTTCATTTGATGCTTCACTTTTAATATTTCACTGCAGGCAACTCTAGGGTTTTTTCTTCCCCCAGCTAGAAATCCTTTGGTTGTCGATTTCAACTTGTTCCTACCACAACATGACCCAGGGAAATTTATCCTGCAATTCAATAACTCATCTCTAAAAGGTAAAATAATTGGATGAGGGTAGAGGTGGGGGAATCAACATTTGGGAAATTAAATATTCCTCCTTTAAAATGACATGGTTAAAAGCAGGAATCTCCAAACTTGGTAACTTTTAGCCTTGTGGACTTCAATTCCCAGAATTCTTCAGTCAGCTGTGCTGCCTGGGGAATTCTGGGTGTTGAAGTCCGCAAGTCTTAAAGTTGTCAAATTTGGAGATCCCTGGTTAAGAAGGTAGGACATAATATTACATTAGCTCTCATTCCCTTCAGTGCTGAAGATTTTTTTTCTTTTTTAACCATGTTTGTCCAGGGCTATGTATTTATTTAGTCATTAATTACTTATTTATGAATTGGAGACCTTGTATACCCTGCAGGATAACTGTGCAGTTGGTCATTACAGGATATCCTTTCCTTCTGTTACATCTCACTCACTCCTAGCTGAAAATGCTATATTTTATTGTTAGGAAATTAAAATTTCCCAGTGAGCTAATACTTCCATTGCTCTAATGAATGTGCAGGAAGTAGAGTTGTATATATGTCAGAGGCACACAATTCCTACCCCTGACTATGCTATTTTGTAAATATTTGTAGTTTATATTCGTATTGATATTGAAATGCACAGACAAGTTGAAATCCTGCCAACTATTCCCCAGCATCTTTCAAGTTGAATATTTTAAAAAGGGTATATATACAATCAATAAACCAATTAAAAGAGCAATTCTAACAAACTATAATACCCAAACAAATACAAATCAACAAGGAGTCAATAAGAGCTGGCTCTGGTTCAGTGGCTAAAAGCTTTCCTGAATAGAAAATATTTCACTGACTTTCCAATGCAGCTTTCTCTGATCTGAACTGTTGGAAATGGACCTGTAACATTTCCTGCTTCCCCAATATTTGGGGGGTGGGGTTAGGGTGGCAAACACTGTTTTACTACTACAACTACTAAAAATATTTATTTTATTAAGAATTTTATTTCTTAAGAATTTATTTTATTGATTAAGTTTATATGTCTGAACAGCACACTAATGGTGATTCCGGGCAGCTTACAGAAATAAAAACCCCATGCAAAACCCAATAAACCCCTGGCCACATGGTGACAACAATCAAACCACTTCATGGTCTCCATATCACCCTGAGATCCCCAGGGTTAGGGTTTTGAAAGCATGTCAAGCCTCGTGGCCAATTTTATTTCCTCTGGGATCATATTGCAGAGGGAAGAGCTATCATGGAGAAGGCCCTTCTCCTTGGTCCCACTAGATGAACCTTCTTAAAATGGACCTGTAACGTCTCCTGCTTCCCCGTTCTGATCACAGATGTAAACGGGAAAAGATGGTCCTTCAAGTAACCTGACTCCAAATTTTCTCCGTACCTGATCTAATTAAAAAGTTACATTCAACTTGTTTAAATAAATCTGTATTAATATGGCATTTAAAAGTAACAAGAGATAAGTCATCAAGATTAGCAACAGCCATAACACAGTAGGAAAATGTGAACAGAACCATGGTGGGATTCAAGGAAGAAGAGGATCAAGAAGGAGAATCAAGATATCCACACAGATCTCTTCAGACAAAGGGAAATCCAGCATCAAGATCTGCAGGTTTTTTCAGAATTATTAAAGCAGCATTGCTGTGACACACTCTGGCCCTTTAACCCACCATGCAGGTAAAAAAGAGATAGGACTTGTGATGTTTTTGTCAGCCCAAACTCCCCTACAGATGCCACTGAGTGAATTCCTGAGGATCAGCAAGAAGAAAACTCTTAATTATTTGTGGTAGTATTTTCTGACATCCCCTAACTTCATTTGTTTCACTCTCATTAAAGGCTAGTGGTGGGATGATGCTAGAAAATGCTCCCTCTATATAAACAGAGAGCAAACTCCACAGACGCTAGCACTCTGGACATTACCTAGATGAGTAATAAAACATCTGCAAGTGCACAACCAAGCTCAGGCAGCACTAAGTATTCCCTGATCATAGAGCCGTTCGCCATCAGTGACTGCTATGGAGATAGCCTCAGTCTTTTTTTTTTTTGCCAAACTTATGAATCATGAAGGACAGGAAAGTACATATTGTACCAAAGTAAGGGGAAAGTGCCATCTTATTGATAAAGAGTTCTGTGCCAGATGTGTGCAAATTTCCTCTGATTTCATCATATGGCATTTAGTATGGACTTATTGCTAAAAGGTAAAGGTAAAGCTTCCCCTCATACATATATGCTAGTCCTTCCTGACTCAGTGTGGGGTGTTCATCTCCGTTTCAAAGCCCAAGAGCCAGCACTGTCCAAAGACATCTGCGTGGTCATGTGGCCGACATGACTAAATGCCGAAGGCCCACGGAATGCTGCTACCTTCCCTCCAAAGGTGGTCCCTATTGTTTCTACTTGCATTTTTACATACTTTTGAACTGCTAGATTGGCAGAAGCTGAGATAAGAAACGGGAACTCACTCCGTTATGCGGTGCTAGGGATTTGAAGCACTGAACTGCGGACCTTTCTGATTGACCAACTTAGCATCTTAGCCACTGAAGATACTTTCCTCCCACTCAAAAGTTTGATAGTTTAATCCCAGGCAGTGTCAGATGTTTCTCTCTCAGGACACAAAGAGAAAATATCTGCTGCGAACTCCGCATAGGCATCAGGAAGGACATTCAAGCAGTAAATACTCCGCTCCATCCAGACTCCCAGGTCTACTCCAAATAAAGGAATTATAGGGTAGTAAAAAGAAAAAGAGAGAGAGATTTTCAAGGGCTGCAGAGGCAGTCAGTGTTTTTAAACAATGTGATATTCTCATGTCTCAGACTTGAATTGAGGTCAAAACTCAATTAGTATGCTGTTTTGGCTTGTGTTTTGCCTTTATGTCTTTTTCTTTTTTTCTTGAATTACTTTTATGTAGCTCTTGGCTCAAAACACATCCCAAATAGATTAAAATGGATTTCATTAGAAACAGTAATATTTTAGAACAGCATCGATACAAAGAGGGCTTTCTGATTAAAAATAATTGGTGGGCATGTGAGTGTTTAACAAAATTGATTAAACTGGAAATGGGTTGAAATGGACTTCTGAACATACTGTATATATGTCGCAATTTGGACATAGAATGACCTAAGGGAAGTTAAATGTGACCTGATGAAGACAATGAGGTCTTAGAAATTTAGTCTATGCCTGTAATGGCGAATCTATGGCACGTATGACACAGGTGGCACATGGAGCCATATCTGCCAGCATGTGAGCTGTCAGCTCCAGCATGCATGCGTGCACCAGCCAATTTTTGGCCTTCCGGGGGGGCGGGGAGGCCGTTTTTGTCCTCCCCAGGTTTCAGGAAAGCCTCCGAAAATAACTCCAAAAGCCAGAAATGGATTGTTTCCAAACTTCTGGTGGGCCTGTTGGGCCAGTTTTTCGGAGGCTTTTCTGGAGCCTGGGGAGGGCGAAAATGGCCTCTCTGCCCTCCCCCTCAAAGAAATTCCAAGCTCAGCTTGGAGGAGAGCAGTGCGGTGCACGTGGGGAGGGGGTTGTGCACGCATGTGCATGTGGGGGTGCACTTTGCATTATGAGTACCAGCACATGTGTGTGCTATTGCGCGTGTGCATTTTTGGCACCCAGCAACAAAAAGGTTAGCTATCACTGGTCTATGCCCATTGAAATTACAACAAAAAATTAACAGGAATTGATCTTTGTGTGCTTGAGTGTGTCTTGTCAATTTGTGTCTGTGTGTTTGTGTGTATGTGTGCGTATGTGTATGTGTATGTGTGTGTGTGTGTGCACCCATACACATCACGCACGTGAGGAGGAGAATATGTAGGGTAGAGAGTGTCATCTGTAAAGATTTTTGCTGGTTGTCTAACTTAACCCCCATCTCCCCTCAAGTTACTACTTCACAGTAGGCAGTAAGACAAGCAGGCAGACTGCCTTCCTGTAGGAGGACGACTAAACTGAGACACAACACTCATTTACAAACAACATTCTAGAAGCTTTTCTGGAGCAATGTAAGAGAGGAAGAAAACACAACAGTCACAAAACAGAACAAAAATAAAAATACTGATTCCCAGCTGTTAAGGATTATGCATGACTTCCCTATTTCCTCTCTGTAGCATTTGCATGTAAGGAGCAGTTGGTACAAACACAGCACCTTCTTCCCTATAATTCATCAGCCAGTTGGCAGCTAATTTGATTCTTCCCTTAATTTGATCAAAACCTCTGAAACTAAATCATTTTTGTGCTAAAATTACTCCGCCCCTCCTTTCTCCTCTACTACTGACAAATACTGTGTGGAGCATAAATTTATTCAAGTCTTAACACAGTTGCTGTTTAATTAGTTCTAAAAGTGACTATAAATAAAGACTGGCTAAATTCTGAATAAAATGCAGAAATGAATTCAAAGGAAGACTGTGTGAGAAAATATAAAAATTGTGAAACTGCCACCCAAGTGTATTTTCTGATCTTGGGTAGAAATATGCAATATACAGAGAATTAAAAGGTGGGATTCTTTATTGGATTCTCCCCATTTTTCAGAACATGGAGAATGAAAATTCAGAATTCTTTGTGATGGAAATCAGTATTTGCTGGGAGTGGTGAGGAGTAGATTGGAGTTGAATGATCATAGTACATGGCTCCAGATCACATTTATAGTGAGGCTGGGCTTCGGCCAGAGTTTGAGGAAGGGGAGGTTTGAATTACAGGTAATCCTACACTTACAACATTTCATTTAGTAACTGTTTGAATCAGAGGTGGGTTTCTACTGGTCTGGACAGGTTCATCCGAATAGTAACTTGGTGGCCTGGGTCGCTGGAACTGGTAGTGACTCAGGCCTGACATGCCCCTGAACTGGTTCCCCTACAGTGCCACCATCTTGATTTTCAGTTCTGCACATGTGTAGAACAAATTTTATTGCAGAAATGTTTTTTTAACATTTCGTGCACGCACATATAATTTTAGATGGAAATGCACACACGCATGGAGCAAAAAAATTTGTGCGCCGAACTGGCAGTAATACCAGCAGCAACCCCTGGTTTGAAGTTAAACAGTACTGAAAAAAGTGACTTATGACCAATTTCAGACTTAAAACCATTGCAGCATCCCCACGGTCATGATCGTTGAAAACTGGTTCATGTTTATGATGGTTGCAATGACCCAAGGTCATGTGACCACCTTTTGCGGCCTTCTGACAAGCAAGTCAATGGGAAAGCCAAGTTCAGTTAACTACTGTGTTACTACTAATTTAACAAATTGCAGAGACTCACTTAACAGTTGTGGCAAGAAAGATAGTAAAATGGGGCAAATCCCACTGAACAAATGTCTCTCTTAACAACAGAAATTTTGGACACAACTGTGGTCATAAATCAATGAGGACCACCTGTATGTTTTGTCCCTTTTAGGGCTTATGCTACCAAATGGTGATAAACAAATTCTATCATTTTTTAGAAGGGCTCTGAAAGCCCCCAAAAGATGTATAAATCCCTTGAATAACAGATTTCTCTCTCTTCTTCTCTTCTCTCCTCTCATGCCCAGAAATCATTCTACAGAGCACCTCCCAGTCCCTATGTGTAGCTAGGATTAAGGGCAATTAGGGGCAATGAAATAATCATTGAAAAGACATATGGAAAATATTGCTATATATTAAGGAATGGGCAAGAATTGTTATTACAGCAGGCTGCTATTTTTGAGGAAACCCTTAAGTTTTTTACAAAGTCTGGTTCTGTTGCCCTACAGTATCTCTGCAGGACAAATATTTTGGTGAGACAAAACAAGGTCAGGTTCTGATGAGACCAGAGGTGGTATTCAGCTGGTTCGGACCAGTTCACCCGAACTGGTAGTGGAAATCGCGGGTGGACTTGCCCACCCGCCCCAGCTCTATGAAGTCCTATTTAGGCACGTTTTTGAGGCTGGGTGCATGCGTGGAAGGTGCCCGCACGAGCAAAGCACATGTGTGGAAGGCTGGTCGCATGCATGGAAGGGGCGCATGTATTCATAAACCGGTGGTAAAAAAATGTGAAACCCATCACTGAGTGAGACATTTGAGAAAAGAACTCTAGCTTTATCAGTTTTATGGTAACATATACGTGAGATTGGGCATATGCAAACATTTTTGTGGACATTGAGAAAGAAAAATCAAAATGTTACACAGAAACACACACAAACATACTGTGGGTGTATGTATGCGTATACACACACATATACATAGTATATTACATACATATGCATATATACATACTTACACACACAGGCACATACCGATAGCAATAGCACCGACTCACAGTATATACTGCTTCACAGTGTTTTACAACTCTCTCTAAGTGGTTTACAGAGTCAGCATATTGCCCCCAATAATCTGGGTCCCCATACCCAGGTAGATTCCTACCGGTTTGGACCAGTTCAGCCAAGTAGGTAGTAACTCGGCCACTAACATCCCCAAACCTATTCTATTGGTGGCGACAGTGGTGGTGCCATCTTGTTTTTTTGCTTCGGCACATGTTTTTTTGCTTCTGCGCATGTGCAGAAGCAATGTTTTCACTACTGCACATGTAGGTGTAGCATGCATGCACTTGAAGTGCGTCCCTGAGCAAACCGGCAGTAAAAGAATCCAGAACCCATCCCTGCCCCATACCATAGTTTTGGAAGAGGAGGGGTCAATAATGGCAAGGGATGAGAGAAATGTTGTATAGCTGCATCAAAATTTCCAAGCCTTTTCTGTGTTGCGAAGTTGAATGTATGTAACAAAATGGCAGAGTTTGCTGCACAATGCTGATTTCATCGTGCTAACAAAAGCTTCCGATCCTTCAGGACCCCTCTGAGATTGAGTACATGATATACCCATAATTTCTGGATTTGAGCTTAATGCTTTTGACTGTACAAGTAAATCTTTAACAGAAAATACAAGACAGCTTGAAGGAAAGATGAGGCAAAGAAAACCAGAGCATTTTCACAGCATCTCAAAAGGATTGTTGGTGATAACTAAAGTAGCCTGAGATAAATAATTAACTATGAGTAAAAATTGCTCATGTTCTAAAATTCAGATAGGAAAACCATATTCTTGAATTAGAGTTTGTGTGATAAGCAGGAACTAGGTTTTCCCTAAGGAAAGCAACTAAATATATATTTTCCCTAAAGGAAAGTGATTAGCCTTGTTACAATACAAAAGACCCTCAGTTCATTACTGCTCTTTATCAAAATTAGATCAAATGGTTACAAGAAATTTCTAATTTTGATTGCTTAGGGATGTTATAAATGTCCGCTTTTAATGAGCTTGTATGTACAACTGATCCTCTGACATGCTGATGCCCAGAACTTGAAAATTCAGAACATGTGATGATTGTTGCCTTCTTCAAATTTTATTTGAAGTGAAATATAAGCCATTCCCACTTGCCACCAGTTCAAGGATTAAAGTTTGTTGACTACTTACTATGGTTGTTGATCCACAGAACTTTAACAGGAGTGTATGCTAAGAAAAACTTCGTGAGCCAGTCAACATTAAACAACTTGATTTGAATCAACATTGATTCATTGATTTGAATTAGTCATCTGAGAATATGTTTAAATCAAATATATTAGTTGGGCTGAATATTGCTCTGAAATCTCAGGAAACAAATAAAATCAACACCTCAAGAGAAACTAACTTTTCAGATGCTGCTAAGCAACCCCTGTGGAAGGAGGTTCACATAGAAAGGCCCCTCTCAATCATTTATTTTTGGAGAAGCCTATGAATGCAAAAGATGGGGAAAGAGTAACCTTTTCCCTCCCTTTCTGGTGCTGTTGTTTTGAAGAAATCACAAAGCTTGTGTTCCATTTCTTTAAGATGTACACATATTCTCAAAGCAGCATAGATTAAATCATTGTTCTTTTACTGCCTCCCTGTGAATCAGCTAAGCTCAAACCAAAGAAGTTGTTTGAGAGTTGCTACCCATGCTAGTGTATGTGTACCTGTGTGAAGGCTTTTTGTGGAAGGATGGAAGAAGAAAGAAGATTGAAGTCCAAACAAGAAGACAGATATGAGGCAGTAAAGTGTAGCTGGAGCAGCTGGTGATTGAAAAGACAAGAAGAGGCTGCTATGAACAGCCTAACTAAAGAGGGGGAAAAACACCCAATTGTAAAACAAATAATAAAGAAGCAATAGCCTGGCGGAGCTGACGTTTGCTACCAAGTGACTCACACCGCAAACAAAGCCAGAAAAAAATATCTGCAGAGAGAGTACATCAAAACCTGAACCTTGCTATGTGAAGAGAGAATGGGAAAAAGGAGGGATGAAAGTAAACATTGATAGAATGGCTACAGCAATCTCTGCAGCAGTCCATAGGATCATAAGGTTGAAAGAGATCTTGGAAATCTTTAGTCCAACACCCTGCCCAGTACATACTATTCCAGACAAATGGTGCCTATTTTTTTAATTGAAAACTTCCAATGATGGAGCAACAACAACTTCAGGAGGGAGGCTGTCCCATTGCTTAATAGCTCTCACAATCAAGATACATCACCTTATTTTATGTTTGGCTCCTTCACTGAAAACCTCCAACCATTGTTTTCGATCTGTTTGGTGAGCCTATGGCACCCCATGCGACAGGTGGCACACAGACACCTCTCTGCGGGCATGCGAGCCATCACCCTGGCTCAGCTCCACCACGCATGCGCACATACCTCCCATGGCCAGCTGATTTTTGGGTCCTTGCTGTGGATGTGGGGGGGGGAAGGGTGCATGCAGGAGATATGTGCACTTGGGAAGGGGATGGGGGAATCACATATGCATGGGGGGCAGGGGAAGCATGAGGGGTGCAGCGCTCCCCCAAAACCCATTTTTGGTCCCAGGAGGCTGCAGGGAGGCCTGCTAGGCCAAAATGGGGCAATCGGGGGGTCACACGTAAATGCGTGGGGGGTGGGGGAGGATCATGCAGGCTTGCACAGGGGGGTGGGGTGCATGGGAGGGTGTCATGCATGCATTGCATTATTGGTGTGGGCACACGCCCATGCACGCTGTTGTGTGTGCACATTTTTGGCACAGGGTGACAAAAAGGTTAGACATCCCTGTTTTAGATGCTGCAGAAAACAAATCTATGCATCCTTTTCATGTGACATTCCTTCATGTTTTGGAAGACTACTATTATGTCTCCCCAGCCTTCTGTTCTCTAGGCTAAACTTTCTGAGTTTCTGTAATGCTGTTTGTAGGATTTATCCTCAAAACCTCTTACCATCTCTGTCCTCCTTCTCTGTATAGTTCCAGTTTCTCACTGTTAAAGAGACAACTTCCAGTTTTGGCAGAAAGTGTTTAATAGCTTAATTGATATATGACCTATTAATGTATCAGATTTTCCCATCTCACCTGAACAGAGGTGGGTTCCTACCAGTTCACACCTATTCGGTAGAACCGATTCGTCAAATCTACCGAACCGGTTAGAAGAGGTTCCACCAGTGGACCCGGAAAGCAGGCCACACCTACAGAAGAGGTTCCAAAAATTTTTGAAACCCACCACTGGTCCCTGGATATGATTATTCTACACTATCATGCTCATATTTATAAAACCCAGTGCCTCTGTAAAAGGTAAGGATGACTACTGCATTTGTGGTGCAATCAGAACATTGCGTGTGTTGAAGTTGTTTTAACGCAAACCAAAGATGCCTTTTAAAAAAACAAGTTTACATCATATTCTTATGCATGCCAGTGCTGTGTGTGAGGTGATTTAAGATGGTTCTGACAAGTGTCATCGGCATCTTCGTATCCGGTCACATGGGCAGCAAGCCACTCCCATCCGGTCACATGGGCGGCAAGCCACTCCCACAAAGGAGGCCACACCCACAGAGTAGGTTTAAACAATTTTTGAAACCCACCACTGCACCTGAAGTATCAGCTCACTCAAGTAAATTAGGGACCTCGGGGTAACACAGTGTAACACATGCTCCGGAAGCCCTATGATAGGGGTCCCCAACCCACAGTCCATTGGCCAGCACTAGTCTGCAGCATGCCAGAAACTGGGCTGTGGCAACAGGCAAAGCCCCATTCACAGGATGCAGGCAGCATGCAAAATCACAGCTCCTCCGGTCCACAGAAAAATCTCTCTTCACAGAACTGATCCCTGGGGCCCAAAACATTGGGAGCCAATGCTCTAAGGTGCTCCTTACCTGTCTACATCTGCTACAAGTTAGTAGACACAACTCAGCCTTCTGACATGGCATAAACAACTAACACACCAAGACATTGCCATGTCATTCTGCTGCATGTATACATTGGTGTGTTTCCTGGTTTTTTTCCTTTCCTTTCCTGGAATAGAGAATGTCTTGATTGCAATGTCTTGATTGTAATGCAGTGATTACAAGCACAAGAAGCTTTGTAGGAGAGCAGCAACAACTGTAATTTATATTTTTGACAAAAAGGTTGTGCTTTAAAGCTGTGTTTAAAGTTATTCATCCACAAGTCATTTCTCTTTCCAAAGGGATCCATTTTCTTTTCCAAAATGTAAACCCCATTTTGATGTGTGTGTCCGTGTGTGTGTGTGTGTGTGTGTGTCCGTGTGTGCGTGTGTGTCTTTGTGTGTGTAATTTAGGATATATGGTGTATATACTATATAAATTTCAAATTATTCTACTACTCATTTTTCTTTACTACTGCAAGATTTTTGGAACTGAGGAAGAGGTGTCATGGCAACTGAAGACAGGACATTTCCTGATGTTACAAACTCAGTTATATGCCTTTTATGAACAGCCAAATTGACTTAAATAGTCATTATAAAAAAACTTTTCCTGCAGGAGCTTTCTGAAGTCTTTGCCTCCAGCTGCATGACAATGTTTGCAACAACAAAAGTCAGCCTTCACAAAGGAAATTAAGTTTGATTTTTAAAAATAATAACAATAATAAGAATTCAGCCTTGTATAATATCATAAACAATTTCAGTACAATCTAAAATTCATATAACAATATATGTTCTTATTTTTCTGGCTCAAAGTCTGATCTAAAATAATGTACTCATTACAGATTTTAAGAAGAGACTTTTTAAGAAAAGCTTTTAAGAGAGTAGATAGCCAATTGTCTGGAATGGTATAGGATCTCCTGATTAATCAGCACTGATGATGTTGTCCAGTTTGGTCATGGAATGTCTGCAAGAGAACAACTAAGATCAGAGAACATCAAGGATCCCACACAATATGTATTTATCTGTTATTACATATATATCCCTTCTACTCTTTAGATGCTCACAGTAGAAGATATGATGAAATATTCTTGTTTTACCCTTACAACACCTATTTCGTGAAAAAAAATTGGCCAGAAAATGCAGACTGCCTAGGCCCAATATTTGTTATCTCCACACAACTTTGGGAAAGAGGATTCCTCTCGTTCTGCTTCTGAGGCAGTCACTAAACAAATCTTCCTTTCCGCCCTTTCCCAAGGCATAAGCTCTGAGGGAGGTGGTTGGGAAGAGCTCTGAAGCAGAGCAATCTGAAACAGAATTGCTTCATTTCAGTCTTCAGACTGCTGAAATGAACAGTGTAAATGTTTCAGAAAGCAGCTTCAAATCAGTGTTTCATTCAAAACTTCTTGAAGGCAAAGCATGCCTACAAAGATTCACATAGCTCTAAAAAGTAAGCAATCAGTAATTGGATTCATTCATATCACCAAGGAACTTAATATATAAGCACTGACAGCTGAAAAGCAAAAGACCCTTCTTTTTAGTGTAAGTTAATTTTTTTAGCTCAAATATTTATTTTCCATTAATCCATTATTTCACCACATGTCAACAATTTTAAAGAGACCCAAGCACTGCAGATTAGGTAGTGCTGTAAAGTAGGTTTGATAGCGGGATTCAATTACTGTAATTTTTCAGATAATGTGTTAAAATAGACATGTTAGTCTAAGGTGACCAAATATGAAGAATTTGATTGCATCTTTTCCAACTAACCCATTTTATTGAAAAGCAGGGATTTTCGTGAAGTCCAGCTCACTTCATCAAATTGATAGGGTATCAATCCTAGACTGATGAAGAATTTAGATTGGGGTGAGCTAAAAGTGGAAAGGTGAAGGGAAAAGAGAGAGAGAGAGAGAGAGAGAGTTAAATTGGTTATACAGATGCAGGCTGCATGTGAGACACATTACAACTACCTAATCCAGAGGTGTCAAACTTGCATCATCACTATGTCATCACATCATGTATCACACCTTTTCCCCCTTTTGCTAAACCGAGTGTGGACGTGGCCAGTGCATGATGCATCCAGCCCATAGGCTGTGAATTTGACATCCCTGACCTTATCAATTCACAATTGCAATGTGTTGAAACTCCATTGTGTTTGTTGGGATATTCTGAGATCTCAACAAACCCCTCTGAATGTTCTGTCTAAAATACACAAGGACAATGACTGGCTACTGATTCAGGTATATTTCCTTCAACATAGTCAAGTAAATACCACAAATGAATTTTATCTTTTAGTTGAGCAGAACTTAGGTAATAGATTTTCAAAGTAGTTTAAATAAATTCAGTGTCTTAAAAAGAGAAGAAAATTTACAATATGATATTCTCAGAAAAATCCCAAATAAAAATAACTGCAAGATTATTTTTAAAACTTAAAAAAACACATGTAAGGAAACTTGATGTTTGTATGTCAGTTTCCTGTCATTCCCAGAGAAAGTATTTAATTATTACTAAAATTCCTTTTTGCCTTGATCTTGTCTTTCTGTTTTTCTTTTATTCTTTCCTGTCAGACATAGCTGGCAACATTAAGGACAACTATGGTGCAGCAGATAGAACTTAAATTTCCTTTCTGGCAGGATGGTCTCATTAGAGGGGATTAGACACAATTATTATGTAACTTGTTTTGATATGACATGAAGCAAAGATCTAAAAGTGGAATTAGAATTCTTCCTACATCTTCTTCACGTATTTATATAATAATGATGCAACATCTAAGAATGCAGCAGTGTTTCTTGTGGCTGCAATCCTGTGTGACATAAAGTTTAATATGATAAATTTCTGGTTCTCAAATAGAGGTAACATCAAAACATCCAGTGCAGAAACACCAGCAGAATAGGATTAGCAACATTTTTTTTAGTTATTGAAGGTTTTGTTCCTGCTCAAGAATGATTTGACTGAAATTGTCAAATATCTTAGGCTCCCGTTTTATTGGCTCAGCTGAAAACTCTAAAGTAAGCTAATAATTGTCATCAAGAATAGAAAAGGCATGATGCAGGTCTCGGCTCTGGTGGGGGGGAGGGGGATCAGCTTCAGTACCTTGGACAGATCACCATAGGAAACTTCAGATCTCATAGACTCTTTAAAAAGACAGGTTGTCTTCAACTTATGGTCACAATTAAGCCCAACATTTCTTTTGCTAAGTGAGGCAGTTGTTAATAGAGTTTTGCCCCATTTTACATGCTTTCCTGCCACAGTTGTTAATTGAATCACTGCCATTAAGTTAATAAATTTAAAGTGAATCCAGCTTCCCTATTGACTTTGCTTGTCAGAAGTTTGCAAAAGGTCCCCACATCATAAATGTGAGCCAGTTGCTAAGGATCTGAATTTTGATTACATGACTATGGGGATGCTGCAATGATCATAAGTGTGAAAAACAGCCAGAAGTCATTTTTTTCAATGCTGTTGTAACTTCAAATAATATTAAATGAATGGTTGCAAGTTGAGGACTACCTGTATTGCACCAACATCTATCTTTAGTCAAAGAAACATTCAAGAAGGCTGGTGAGGCAACATACTGCTGTCACTAAATGAGCCTTGATGAGCCTTTTATCTTTTTTGAAGATGCAAAATGTTATCTAATTTAGACACTTCAGGGCCTTATAATAAAACAGCAAAAAAAATATGTAATGTTCCTCTGGATTTAAAGCTTCTTCAGAGTTTTTCAGAAATCCTAATCCCAAGGATATGTAGGCCCCAAAAACTGTCTCACTCTTCTGTTCTCCTACATTGGTACTTCTTAGACAAGGAGAACAATGGGTTCTTAGTGCTGTCAAAGCTTGATTTTCATCTTAGAGTAATTTCATTTCTGGGTAATGTGTATTATGTATCCTAAATGCATTGGCCTGAACTTGGTGGTTGTTAATACTTTTTTTAATTATTATTATGAGGGCACTATTTCTTCTGGTTGTTGTCTGCACATTCCTGCCCCAGTTCCCTGTTATTTTTCTTTAGCTCTAATGTTTCTGGAACAAATATGTTAGATATGTTATTATGTCAATGTTAGATACATTAATGCATCATTACCTGTTACTGAGATCCTCATTTTTTCCCTACCACCCTTCAATCAGGAAAAATGGTTGGTCCAACTGGAAGAACTGGATTAGTGGAGAGTGAAATTATAGTTATATTCTATTTCCATTGAATCGATGTGTAAGAAAAAGCACATAACCTTTTTAATGCATATGATTACAGTCTATTCATGTTTAAAACAGTTCAAGGAGGAGAAATGGTTGAAAGAAGTCAGTCATCTGTATGATAAAAGGAAGCTTTGTGGTAAAGTTTGGTTTTAAAAATGATATAGATTCAATATTAATATGATAGCATGTTATGGAATGAATCATTTTTCTTGTCAAAAATTATTTAATCTACTTATCAAAAAATCTATTATGCTAGTAACATATATTTACTCAGATTGATTAAAATATGTACATTCAATTCATTCATTTATTAATTAATTAAATTTCTACATCACCCATCTCACCTACATGTTAATACCTTTTGTTGTTGTTGTTGTTAGTTGCGAAATCATGTCCGGCCCACTGTGACCCCATGGACAACATTCCTCCAGGCCTTCCTGTCCTCTACCATCCTCTGGAGTCCATTTAAGCTCACATCTACTGTTTCAGTGACTCCATCCAGCCACCTCATTCTCTGCCATCCCCTTTCTTCTTTTGCCCTCAATCTTTCCCAGCATTAACCTCTTCTTCAGTGAGTCCTTTCTTCTCATTAGGTGGCCAAAGTATTTGAGTTTTATCTTCAGGATCTGGCCTTCTATACAGCAGTCAGGGATGATACCTTTAACATGTTTAAAAGAAAAGGAAAATTACAAAGGCAAAACATTGCAAAAATGTATTATGAGAAAGACATACAGGCCATAATTATGCCAAACATTACATTTTCTTTAGAATTAATATCATATTGAAAAGGAAGATTTTGATCCACTTGCAAAACAACAGAGAATGATTAAATTAGGATATTCTGAATATTTCACACATTCATTCTGAGGATTAGTGACTTAATAATAATGATTAGGGAATGAAGAAAAATATATAATATGGAATTAGGTGGAGACATCAGTTTTTTTGAGAATTTCAGTGTTCATTGCAGAAAAAGAGAAAGAAAGAAATCTCAAAGACTGTGAAGATACTGTATATTTGAAAACATCTAGTCTAATTATTAATGAATGTGTGTTGTTACTTCAACTGCAACTCAGTGAGTTTTGCAATGAAATAGCTCTAGTTCCTTCACGGGATTACAATTATCATAAAATTGTAACAACTGTACAATTATATAAAAGAAAATTAAGTATACATATTCACCCTGTTTACAGAAAGCAGGCAAATCACAAATGTTATTGTTGTTTGGAATGCACATTTAAAATGTCAGGATGTGAAGATGAATCGAACAACTATGTTTACTACAATAAACTGTGTAACAAGGATACTCAACTTCATTAAATAAGTTAAACTTTATTTGGTATAGATAACTTTACTTTGATATATGTAAAAGCAAAAATAAAAATTCAAGGCTACAAATCTATTATCCTGTGGCAGGTTAAATTCAGGAAATATGTTTCTCTGTTATATCCCATTGTAATGAAAAGACAAAAATCCAACTCCACTGAATACAGGAGAGAAATATCCCTTGCAGGCAGCTGAGATGTTTTTAAAAAGTTCCATAGACTATGTCTTCCTAGAGATGCAGTTAATTTAAGACATGTAACATTTGACCTTGCATATTCCTGAAAGGGTTTTCAGCAAAGTATCACATGTGAACTTTAAAAGTGTTGCCTTACTATATATGCACATGTTTATGTGTTTGAAAGAAGCAGAACAGATATTACTTCAAGCATAAAGTCACGATAACATTCAGCAGAGCAAATTCATAAATGTTCATAGTCAGGTTCTTGAAACAGATTTTTTTATACTTAGGCAGCATTATATATTACCAACCCTATATTTTAATGTAATATAAATACTAGTTAATTGTACAGATTGTGGGTATTAAATTACTTACATATGTCCTGTTTTGATGCATTCAATATTTTAACAGTGATAAATTGGAACCTTAATGCTTGAAATTGATGTAATGGAATTTCATGGCTGAGTTATTTTTTAGATAACATATATTGGAGGGGTGTCTGCCTTTCATTGCAGTATTTCCAAAGTTATGTTGTATCAGGAAAATATGGGAATTGCAATCCAATATACAGGTAGTTGGATTACAGTAGGTTAGTTAATTTTAAGTAAGTAGATATTATTTTGAGCTGAGTTATGTTTCCCATATAATTTCAAAGACTAAATCATTCTTATTATATTTAACATTTGAGATTAATTTTATCACAAACCAAATTGGCAGTAACTAATATTTTATTCTGATTTTCAAAGCACAAGAACAATGCTACCTGTCATTTTATGAATAACATTTGACTGAATTACGTACTTGAGAGACTGCACACCCTTTGGCAAAAAGAGCTATTAAATTAAAACCGTGTGACCAGCCTGTTGAATATGGCTGAATTTAGCGATGACTGTAAGCAAAAGAATTTTAATGGATACTAAGAATTGAGTACTTCTTAATATATTTTGTTATGCTTAGGAAAAAAGTATTAAATGCAGATATCTTCTACACAACAGCAATTTAGAGAAAATGTGATCAGAATCTTTTCCTTATTCCCATGTGTTATGCCTTTGAGTGGAAGAACAGTATTCTTTATTTATAGGGCTGTAATAAATTCAATTTTATGATAAAAAATAATGGAAGCACAGAATAGCAGACCTGAAGTCACTCATCAACAGTTTTCATGCTGG